>NC_087219.1:22499077-22501577 GCF_015104395.2 Macrobrachium nipponense
CTGGAAGATTGCCAAGTCCCCGGCTCCATTCACTGATTTCGAGGCCACAGTGAGTCATTTTGTTCCTCTAACAACTCAAGTCAAACATTTCTAACAGATTGGTCTTTTATTTGGCTTATCCTTCTCTTCCTCTCTCTCTCTCTCTATCTATATATATATTAATATATATATATATATCTATTATAATATATTATATATATTATATATATATATATAGATATGATATATGTATAATATATATATATATATATATATATATATATATATATATTTTGTATATATTCACACGTATATATATATATATATATATATATATATATATATATATTTAAATGTATGTATATAATTCTTCATGTTTCCCCTTCCATATTTTATCTATTTATTTTCTTTCTTCTATCTAAATAGCGATCTATCTGTCTGTTAGTCTCCAAGTCGTTGGTCATACTTATGGTCTTAAGAAATTGAATTCAATCAAATGATAAGATCTCTTCATTTATACAAATACGTAAGTGTATATGAGTGCGTTTTGTGTACGTTAGGGTGAATATTTACTTATGCTTATGAATAAATATACAACTTTCTTCACATACTCATTCGTACTATCGAAAATGTTGGCAAGATACGAACAGTGGGGAGGAATGCGTAAGAATATAAATAAAACAAAATAAAAACAAACCCAGCAGAAGAGAAAAAGAGAAGACGATAAATCATTGGAGGACATGCACGAAGAATGATACTGGAACTGAGAAAGAGAGAGAGAGAGAGAGAGAGAGAGAGAGAGAGAGAGAGAGAGAGAGAGAGAGAGAGAGAGAGAATATCCCTTGTTCTTGAGCCTTCCATTGGTTGATCAGATCTTATATACTGCGTTTATGGATGGGGAGATTTTGCAAATTTTAATCCTCGAATGTGCAGGGATGGAAAAGGGTTTATACAAGCAGGGACAATAGTAGTAATAGCATTAATAGTATTAGTGATAGCATTTGCAGTCGCGGTTGTAGCAGCAGCTATTGTAGGAGGGTTGAGAATTACTGCTCATCATTTCGAAGCGCTTGCGGGAGTAATAGGAGAGTGAGGAATTACTGCTTAAGATTTTAAGAAAGCTTTCTCTCGTGAATTAGTTTTTATTAATTAAAAATAATAATGATGGATCATTTCGGAAAAATTCCTTTTGTGTGGATTGTACGTTCGAGCGTTTTTGAAGATCGTATCGGCAAGTCTCCATTTGTGTGGATCGTACTTCAGAGTTTTGTGTGGATCGTATCAGAAAGTCTCCATATGGATGGATCGAATTTCAGAGTTTTTGTGTGGATCGTATCAGAAAATCTCCATCTGCGTGGATCGTATCGAAAATATTCCATTTCTGTGGATCGTATCGAAAAGGCTTTCGCGTTGATCGTACGAGAAAGCGAAGCATTGCTTGGCATTGTCTTGGAGGAGCTCTCATGTGGATCGTGGGGGGGAAGGCCCCTCTGTGTCCATCGTCTCTGGGACACTTTTCATGAATTATAAAAGCAGCTTTCCTTTGATCGCATAAGAGACCTTTGAGCGGATCGTAAAATGAAGACTTTGTGTGTTTCCTCATAACCAGATTGATGAAGATTCATTATCACCAGTGGATTACACTTTTCTCTCAAAGTGAAATAATAAAGAGTTATTGTAAAGAAAATTCAATAAATTAGGAGACCGAAAAATGGAAAAGATGAAGCGGAGAGAGATAAAGAAATTGGAACAGATAGGGAGAAATAAGAAACAGAAAGGAGAAGAAGGCCCATAAATCAATGGATTACACATTCCCTCAAAATGAAGAAGAGAAAATATAATTATGGTAAGATAATGAAAAAAATCTGAAGACCGTAAGATGGGAAAGATGGAATGATGAAGAATAGTATGAGAGAGATAAAGAGGGGTGAGCAGAAAGAGAGGAGAAAAAGGAGAGAATGAGAAAGGAAGACTATGCTTCGGAGATTTTATTGCCGGCTCAAGAAAAGAGAATTGCCGGGTGCGTCCATCTTTCTCGTTGAGAGAATTGACGATAATTTCGTGATGGCTTCTTTTTCTTTTTCTTCTTCTTCTTCTTCAAGTTGGAAAGAAATTAATGCCTCAGAAAGATTGCTTTTCATTTATATCAGAAGCCACGATTAAAATGTGTATATCGCGATGATTATCAGTGTTAATATTACTTAATATGTATGGATTTATGTATGTGCGTGGAGATACATTGATGCATACATATGTATTAGTCCTAATGCGTCTTGAAGGAGAACTCATAAATACATACCTACATATTAATTGGTATTAATACTTTTATGTATCTTAATATATGAAGGTGCACAGAATCGTTAGCTTAAACCATTATAGACACCGCACCTTCTCTCTCTCTCTCTCTCTCTCTCTCTCTCTCTCGGATCTGTTTATGCAATTATCTGTAATGCGTAATGTATTATCGGCCAGCCTCTGTGACTTCAATACTTTATACGAAATGCTCAAAATATCTTGTTGC
>NC_087219.1:22509077-22719077 GCF_015104395.2 Macrobrachium nipponense
TTAATCACTTTAATTGTATCCCTAGTTATCGTGACTTGGGGATTTTTTTTTCCCGACAATGAATTCTTTTTATTTTGACTTTTCCAACATTTGCAAGAAAATTAAAAACTGAAGATCATATTAGAAAAAAAAATTATCTATTGCTGTCCAGTGGGTTTAAAGAACAAAGATTTCTTTTCTTATTTTCATCATCATGTAATTCTACGAATTATTCTCTTAGGATTGTTGTATGCCTGGTAGCTTTATATTCAATCAATCGAACGAAACCGAAACTGCCTCACGATATTAATAATAATAATAATAATAATAATAATAATAATAATAATAATAATAATAATAATAATAATAATAATAATAATAATAATAATAATAATAATATCCTCCCCAATCAATGAAAGCGTCACATAGTACCTAGCCTTTAATGCATATTTAAAACAAAGCCTTAACTTGACTAACCTCGCCACATCTCCGCTAAACTTGGGAATTCTCTTAGTACTACCTTGGTCCAAGAAAAATAGCTTTGGATTACCCCTGCCATCGGCCTCTGAAGCCAAACTATTTGAACGACCATCTTCAAAACCGCCCCTAGAGTCTACGTGTCGAAAACTGGAAGGGATTAACCAACATGACCTGAGGTCCTCTTCTAAGTAACCATTGCTTGTAGTCAGTGACAAAGGGAAAAACTGATCAAAATTCGTATATAACTTCATTATTTCCTTCGTAGAATTTAGGTACAACGTCGCATAAGTTAGGGAAAATGCCTTTATACTTCCCCTTTTAGAATTTAATGTCTAATAGCCTCAGAAACTGAAGTATGAATCTGCAATCAAGTTGCACCGCAATACTGATGATCAAGAGTCCATCACGATCCAGCCCGAAGGCCATTGTTCTCGATCGTCTTTTGTTTGTTCTCGAAGCCCTTTCGTTCGCTTGCTGAAAACGGAAGGCGAAAAATGAGGCTAAACTAGAGTTCTGGACGTCACGAATATAAGCATATTTACCTGCTTCCTTGAGATGAAGCAACAGTTCTCTGTCGCAACAGGCTGCCGCAGAGAATCTGTGAATACAAAAAAAAAATGTATACAGAGTGGGAGGCCGTTCCAAAGACATCGCAACAAAAATGTCGAACACCTTTTTCAGACGGGTGTTCTCAAACCCATTAACACTTCGAAGAAAAACAAAACAAAAAACACGCACTCAGATTTTATCGCTGGTTTCTTTAGGAAAATTGCTGTTTGATTATATATATATATTATATTTTCCCAGCTTCACGAGCGAGAGAGAGAGAGAGAGAGAGAGAGAGAGAGAGAGGAGGGGTGGGAGAAGAATGTTCTTCATCATTAAACAATAACATTTCTTCGAAGGACTAATAAAATAGAATCAAGATAATTAATTGTACAAGTACAAATAGGTCTGTCCCTTCCACTGGTTGACCCAAGGCCCATCAACGACCCTACCCCTTATTCGAGTTATTTGACCTTTAAGTCGTACACACACTGACCTGACATTAAATAATGAAGTTTGTATTGGTTTAATCAGACTTAATTCAATATAAAATAGCCTTACATGAATATTGCGACTCGGTTTGAACTGAACAGAGTTTAATATGCTGTTCATCATAAACTTTATAACCACACTGTTCTCTCTCTCTCTCTCTCTCTCTCTCTCTCTCTCTCTCTCTCTCTCTCTCTCTCTCTCATAAAAACAAAGAATAAAGACAGGGCGATTTGATTTTCGTTTGAGAATGATGAAGAGAGAGAAAGAAAAAGAGATACTTGCGTGCGTGCATGTGGCCTTGCAAAAAATTCATCACTCCATTCTTAAAATGATCTCTCTCTCTCTCTCTCTCTCTCTCTCTCTCTCTCTCTCTCTCTCTCTCTCTCTCTCTCTCTTTTCGGAGTTCCGTGTTTCGTTCCCCTTCTCATAAGACCAGCCATCACTCTCTCGTTAATGAAGGCAATAACGAGGCCTGGCGCATTGGATAACCTGCATAAGTAATTCGACCAAAAAAAGACTCACCACTCTTTCCCACCCCTCGGTGTCTGCCATCATATCCACTTCTGTCTTCTTCCTGCTTTTTTTTCAATTCTGGCGAAAGATGGTCTATTTTCCATCCCGGAATCACTCATTAGTCGGAAGGAATTCGAGAAGATGAGAGATGATTAAAGATTATTTCAGGAGAATTTTGGCCTTTTTTTTAGGGGGTAGCGTTGTGGCTGAGTGTTAGGATGTTTTTTTAAGGTCTTAAGAAATGGATTTTTTTACATTCAAAAGATAATTATGTGGCAGAGCAGTAGAATTTTTTTTTTAAGTTTTTTCTATATAGAAAAGATAAATCTGGTGTGTTTTGTTTTCTATTTTAGAGATAAATTTTGGCGTTAGTAAGTTATTTTAGATTTGCTGCGGAGTGGCCAATTTTTTTTTCTTTTTTTTGGGGGGGGTATTTTTTCTATATCAAAATAATAAATTTCGGTCTGTGAGTGGTTTTTTAGCGTTGTGGCCGAGTTGTGAAAAGTATTTTTATTAAGAATGGTTTTGTAATAATAGTTAAGTAAATGTTTTGCAGTTTTTGAATTGCTAAAAAAAGAACATTTCTACATGTTTTATTTATAAATAAATTTTCTTTGTGTTTTGTGACAAAATCGAACTTTCTTTATGTTTTCTAAACATTTATTTTCTATATTTTCCTGAAAAACGAAGTTTTCTAAGAGTTCTTATTATGAGAAAAAGTTCACCTTATGCGGAAATAATTATGCGGAAATAATAATAATAATTATAATAGTAATAATATTATTATTATCTTTTTCTCAACAGCATTTAACTGGTGTATCAGGTTTCCTAAGGACATATAAAGATTTCAGTTGTCACGCCCTGCCTGCTATAAATACATGTAAAACAGTATCTTGATTCACTTTGTTGTATACTCTCATAGATAACTCCCTGTGCGCTGTCGACACGTCAGAGGAAATAAACCTAAGACAACTGAAATCTATATACGTCCTTAGGAAACCTGATACACAAGCTACATGCTGTAGAGTAAAAGATAATAAGAAAAATTGAGAAGATTCTATATAAATTAAATGCCGTTGAAACAGCTATAATATTCAATGCTACTGCCCTCAGAGAAGGCCTCCTTCCTCAATAATTCAATGTAAATAATAAATAATAATAATTAATACTAAAATAAAAAAGAACATAATAAGAATAAATAAAATAACATAATAAAATAATATGCTCAATAATAATAATAATAATAATAATAATAATAATAATAATAATGGTTGTTAGCTATACAGTTAGAGAAGATTGTTTCAATTGGCTTATTTCAGTTCCGGGTTAATGGTGCAAATTTTAGGCCTTACGATTATCCTCATGGAAAATGAGACCACATCATCATCATATTTCCTTCCTAATTTTCTTTTTATTTATTAATTAATTAATTTATTCATTTATTCATTTATTTATTTATTTATCTATTAATTTATTTATTTGTGAAAATAAACGGACAGATAAACGGACACATATCTTGTATGTGAAGAAGTGCCCACAATGGGATGTGTTGTATCTCTTCAGTTCTAGTTTCGTCCATTATTTCTTGTCTGGAGGAGATGAGAGAAAGAAAGGGAGAGACAGAGAAAGAAATAAACATAGACAGAGAGGCAGACAAACGAGGAGAGAGTGAGAGAGAGAGAAAGAGTTCTATACTACACTCCATCCCCGGAAATCGGTGGTTAAAAACGCATGATAGAATTGACACCTGACAGATGCGCGATAATTTTCGTTTTTTTTCCTCAGCCCTGAGCTGAATTTTGAACGAGAGGTATGGCGTTTAAATTCCTTTTGCATAACGGGGCTAAAACCATACACACGCGCTCGGGCTTACACACACACACTCACACACACATGTGATATATATACAGTTATATATACACATAGTACATATATTGTTATATAGACATGTATATATAATTATATACGTGCACAAATACGTATATATATATATATATATATATATATATATATATATATATATATATATATATATATATATATATAATACATATATATCCAATTCACCATACCTTGGGAACAGCTTACCCAATCGGGTGAAAGTTAAGTATATTAAAATTGAGAACTTTTAAACCAAGATAGTGATTGAAAATGCCTTTCCCGAAGACACTCAGCTCTGAATCTGGCCAGTTTTTGGTACGGTGACCATCAGGCAGTGCTAGGAGCCGTTTGCAAAGACAGAAAAGTCGGCAAAGTGAGACCCCAAAGAGGAAGTGACTAAAAAGAAAGCTTAAAAGAATGAAAAGGAAAAAACTGAAAAAATTACACTCGTACAAATATTCGGAGGAAAGCTGTCAATGTACAGGGTGATATAAAAACATACTGTCAATGTACAGGGTGATATAAAAACATACTGTCAATGTACAGGGTGATATAAAAAGAATACTGTCAATGTACAGGGTGATATAAAAGCATACTGTCAATGTACAGGGTAATATGAAAAGGTGCCATTCCACAGGTTAACAAATAACCTATCAATGTACAGGGTGATATAAAAAAAAGTGTTATTACACAGGGTGACAAAAAGCCTATCAATGTACAGGGTGATATAAAAAAAATTGCCATTGCACAGGGTGACAAAAAATCTTCCAATATACAGGATGATATAAAAAATGTCATTGTACAGCGTGACAAAAAAAACTGCCAATGTGCAGGGCGATAAAAAAAGTTTCATTGCACAGGATGACAAAAAGCCTGTCGATGTACAGGGTAACAAAAACCTGTCATCGTACAGGGTGAAGATAAAAATTGTTCTAACAGAGAATAATAAAAATCGCCGACACAGAGGGTAAGAAAAAACTGTCATCATATAATGAATGTAGAAACTGTCGAACCCTAAGGCAGCATAAGAAAAAAAACACTAATAAACTAGAGAATATGAGAGAACTAGTGATGCATTTTCATTTTCCATGAATAAATGTACGTTGCTACAAATGGAAAAATACTGCTTTCATAATAGAAAGTGAGAAGTAAATGTGGTGACACAAAAGCCAGAGAAAGCAGTGAGAATTCATGTGCCAATTCAAAAAGTTATGAAATGTTTTGACGAAGTGGGGAACAAAGACGAGTTGCAGAATGAGAGAAAATTAAATGATTGATAAAAAGTAAACGAAAACGAGAGAAAAAAAAAACACACTGCATTCACATAGCCAGAAAGATGAGAGAAACTGCAAAAAAATAAACACACAGACACACACATGCGCACAAAATGGAACGAAAATCTGCAATCACAAAAGACCAACCGAAACAAAAAGCGACAGAAATTAGCCAATCAACTTCCTATTCAAACGAAAGAGAACAAAAATCACGTGAAATAGACAAAATAAAAAACGATATGAAGGGGCAAATTTTAAGAAGAAGAAGAAGAAGAAGAAGAAGAAGAAGAAGAAGAAGAAGAAGAAGAAGAAGAAGAAGAGAGATAGGAAACTCAGTGACGTAACGCAATTGGATTCCTCAATTGGATCACGGTGATTTCAGCTCAACTTTTTTTCCCCAGATATTTTCAAAAAAAAAAAAATGAGGGGGTGTGGGGGAGGGGTGACATTGATGGCGGGGGGGGGGGGGGGGGGGGGGGGGGTGGGGGGGGGAGGTGGAAGTGACATGGATGAGAAGAGGGAGACAGACGTCACTGACGATAACAAGACGGCAAACACTTCCCACTTCTGGTGGGTCTTCATCTCTGCTTTTTGCGTTTATAAATAACGTTATGTTCATTCTAAATAATAATGATAAATAGTAAGGATAATAAGACCGGCGATAATAACACGTTTGTTTGGCCGCTTATGCTGGCATATAAGTGAGGCATAGTGAGGCATGAAACTTCATCCCAAAATAGTTCGTAAGACATTTTCCTTCAAAGACAATGCCAAAAAGACCTCTTCCCACAAAGATATTTTCCCACAAAGACAACCCTGCAAAGACATCATCGTCCAAAGACAAACCCACAAAGACATCTTCCCACAAAGATATATTCCCACAAGACAACCTCACACAGACATTTTCCTCAGAGACAACACCACAAAGGCCTCTTCCCCCGAAGACAACCCCGCAAAGACATCACCCTCCAAAGACAACCACACAAAGACAGCTTCCCTCAAAGACACCCTACAAAATTCAACCTCCATCTGGTCAACAGAATATCCCCAAAAAGTCAACTCCCCCACAGACATCAGATATCACAAAAAAAAAAACTTTCCCCCCACAATATATTATCCGTACTGACGTCTCCACCACAAAGGAGTCTCCCCCATTGAGGTAATTCCACAATAAAGATATCTCCTTTATAAAGACATCTCTACAAACAGAGACATTCCATCTTATGAGTAGCTCTCCCACAAAGACATCCTTATGAAAAAATATACCCCCACAAAGACATTCTCTGTAAAAAAGTATCTCCCACAAAGACATTCTCTGTAAAAAAGTATCTCCCACAAAGACATCTCTGTTAAAAAAGATCTAAAAAACAAAAGACATTCTTGTAAAAAAAAAGTATTCTCCCAAATAAACAGAAAATTCTCTGTTAAAAAAGTATCTCCCACAAATAAACATTCTCTGTAAAAAAAGTATCCTCCCACAAATTATTAAACATTCTCTGTCAAAAAAGTATCTCCCCACATAGACATTCTCTGTAAAAAATGTATCTCCCACATAGGGGGGACATTCTGTAAAAAAAAAAGTATCTCCCACAAAGACATTCTCTGTAAAAAAAAAAGTATTCTTCCCACAAAAGACATTCTCTGGAAAAAAAGTATTCACCCCAAAAGACATTCTCTGTAAAAAAGTATCTCCCACAAAGACATTCTCTGTAAAAAAGTATCTCCCACAAAAACATTCTCTGTAAAAAAGTATCTCCCACAAAGACATTCTCTGTAAAAAAAAAAAGTATCTCCCACAAAGACATTCTCTGTAAAAAAAAGTATCTCCCACATAAACATTCTCTGTAAAAAAGTATCTCCCACATAGACATTCTCTGTAAAAAAGTATCCACAAAGACATTCTCTGTAAAAAAGTATCTCCCACATAAACATTCTCTGTAAAAAAGTATCTCCCACATAGACATTCTCTGTAAAAATGTATCTTCCACAAAGACATTCTCTGTAAAAAAGTATCTCCCACATAGACATTCTCTGTAAAAAAAAAAGTATCTCCCACAAAGACATTCTCTTTAAAAAAAAAAAGTATCTCCCACAGACATTCTCTTTAAAAACATCCCCACAAAGCCTTTCAAGAGGGAAACGCGACATCTTTCTCTGTCGATGACGTCACTACTCTGTTTTCGTAATATCACATGTAGGTCACGCCCCCTTTTTTTCATTTCCTTACCTCTACGTCTCTTTTCCGAAGATTATCCAGTCTCTCCTTCTTACCTCCTTTCAATTCCCTTTTTCATACTTCATGTACGTTCCTTCTATATGCTTCGTTACTCGATTTTCGTTTCTTCAATTTTCTCATTTATTTTTCCTTTCCCATTTTTCCTTTTTCCTTTCCCATTTTTCATTTTCAATTTGTCCTCGTTTTCGTTCATTTCCTCTTGCCACTTTTCCCACCTCATTTCCCTTTGTATGGTTTTCCTTCTGCCCTTCGTCCTTCTTCTTATCTGTCCTACATCCCTCTCCTTTTATCTTTCCATTCGCTGTCTCTCTTTACGTTTCTTTCGAAATATCTTAACACGAAATTTTTTGTCAGTCCTTATTCTTTCCGTTCCTCCATTTATCGGTCTGTTTTCTTTCTCCTCGATCGAAGGACTTTTCCTTCGTATCCTTCCTTTTGTCCCATCTTTGGATACTTCTGCCTGTCCTCATTCTCGAAATTTCTTCGTCTCCATTTTTATTCGGTTCGTTTTTGGTAATTTTTTCTTCTTTTCTATCCTTCAACTAATGCTACAACTCACTCTTCTTCATTGCTATTTCATTCTTTATCCATTGTCTATCCCTTCCACTCTTTTACATGATTCTTGTCTATCCTTACACCTCGTCCTCCTGTCTATCTCTTCTATTTCCCCCATTCTTCCTCCCTACTTCTTGGGCCCTTTTTTCATATTGTCTCACAGCACATCAATTCTCCATTTCTCTCCCCAACCTTGGCCACCAGCCAAGGGAAATTCTCTAGACTATATCACTGTTGGCCTGGTAAAGGAAGGAAAAAATCTAAAATAAAAAAAAGACGATTTTCGTAATTATTGCCCATTCTTTTCCTAAAAAAAATAAAAAAAAATGAATAGTGCATGTTTCCGTCATTTATGCTTGTGCGTTTTGTTAGATTATAAAAAAAAAAATTCAAAAGGTTATTTTCGTAATAATTGCCTAATGGGTTTTGTTAGAAAAAGTTAATGCGTGATGGTATTCGTAATTTTTACTTATCCATTTTGCTAAAAGGTCAGAAAGTAAGAATGAAGTTTTCTTAATCATTGTCTGTTCATTTCGTTAAAATATCACAAATTAACAATTTAGGTTTTTGCAATTGTTGCTGATTCGTTTTGTTATAAAACTGGAAAAGCAAAACAGAAGTTTTTCGTAAATTGTGAAAGTGTTAAATTTAATCATAAAAACTTAAAATTCATATGTTTTGTAAAATTATTTTTAAAAGAAACTTAAAAACAAACAATTAAGGTTTTCTTAATTATTGCCTTTTCGTCTCAACAAAAACTTAAAAATTACAAAAGATTCGCTTATTAAAAATATGAAAATGAAAGCGCTAAGGCTAAGGCCCCGTAATTATCAATTATTCGTTGCGTCAAAATCTATAAATGAAACAACTACAGTTTTCGTATCTATTGTAGATTCCTTTGCCTACAAACGAAAAAAAGAAACTTCTTTGATTCTTGCAATGAAAGAATCTCAAACAATGAAAAAATTAAAAGTTCTGGCAACTATTTTCGATTCGTTTTGTGACAAATAAAATCAAAATTAAGCCAGGAAGTTTTGCCCATTCTTGTCAACGTTTCTCATAATACGTGAAAACAGTGAAGGAAGAGAAATGTTTCAATCAATTTGATAATTATTGCCAATTTATTTCTGGTATGACGAAGAACACAATTGAATTTCTAAGATTTCGAAATTGTAGTCATTTTGTTTCATTACGAAATTGAGAGGAAAATAATTACATTTTTTTTCGGGAAAGATAAAATGTGAATGCAAGTTTCATATTTGGTCCCTATTGTGGATGTATTGTCATACGAAAAAGAAAAAAAAACATCAAACTGGGTTTTTTGTCACTGTAATCGATTTGTTTTATTAAGAAATATTTCAATGCTGAAGTAAAACTGTAACTTATTTACGCTTTGTTTACGAAACTCAAAACTCAAAGGCGGAGGAGCACCAGCAGGCAACGCCATCTGTTGGCGGAAAGATCAAAAGAATCGACGCTGAA
This sequence comes from Macrobrachium nipponense, assembly GCF_015104395.2. Lineage (NCBI taxonomy): Eukaryota > Metazoa > Arthropoda > Malacostraca > Decapoda > Palaemonidae > Macrobrachium > Macrobrachium nipponense. Next base: position 22,518,516 of record NC_087219.1, read on the forward strand.
AAGGAGAACAGTTGTGATCGATTCTGCAGAAAGGAGAGAGAAGAAGAGTTTCTAAACAATCATTTCCTTTTCAAGCCAGACAAAGAAAGAGACAAACAGACAGACAGACAGGCAGACAGAGAGAGAGAGAGAGAGAGAGAGAGAGAGAGAGAGAGAGAGAGAGAGAGAGAGCAATTGTATTAAGCTTTTGTTTACGATGAGATCATTCGTTATGCAATACAGCTAGTTATCATTCTCTCTCTCTCTCTCTCTCTCTCTCTCTCTCTCTCTCTCTCTCTCTGTTGCACTGTTAGCATTCCTTGATGGTATCCTTGGTTAGGCATTACAGCTAGTTATTCTTCTCTCTCTCTCTCTCTCTCTCTCTCTCTCTCTCTCTCTCTCTCTCTCTCTCTCTCTCTCTCTGTTATGCTGTTTGCATTCCTTGACGAGATAAACTGATTCAAACTGATTGCTTCATTTCGGAATTGTCAGATTACATTACCGTCCACGTTATTTTGAGTCCGAATTACGTACGTGTTACGGCATCTGATTTATGACGCTTTCAGATATCGTCGTTGTTTCCATTATTATGAATAATTATTCTTCATTATTTATCTATAAAAAAAACGTTTTGCAATTCCTTGAAATTTTGTTCTTTAAGAATCCGAACTTTGATTTTGAGTAACTGCCCCAATTTCTGAGATAAATCTTCGAGACTGGCATCCCTGGATAACCATAACTGGCAAACGACAGTTCCGAAGCTCCACCTGTGTTAATCTAGTCAGGAGATTTTTGTCTGTTATATTGCATTCATTATGGATACAATTTCTGCTATACAACATGACTTTGGATCTCTAAACCCTAAGACAATTTATGGTATTTCCTGCAAGTTAATCTGTGTTAAGACCTTTTCTCTGATGTCTATTTAAAAGCATTTTTCTAATATTTATTATTCAATTCGTTAAGCTTTCATCTTTTTGTTTTGCCATTTCTAGGTAGATCATTAATCATTTTTCGTTCATTTTCCCAATCTCAGCTTTATCACAAATAATTGTCCATCTATTTTGCTGACTATTCTATTTCTTCATTTCTCAAAGATTCATTAGTCTTACTTTACTTGATTTTCCATTCTCGAATCAATCAACGATAATGAACCATATATTCCCATTTCAAATTCAGATATCAATCATTCAGTTTTCCATTCTCAAATTCAGTATTCATTGCAAACCATCCTATTTCTCCAACCTAAAGTTAAACATGAATCATTACCATTCTCAGGTTAATTATTCATCTTTCGACCTCATCTCGTCCACTCTCGAGTGAATCCTTAATCAAAAACCATTCATTTTTCCATTCGCCAAGAGATCATGAATATCTCTCCATTTCCCGATCCTGGCCCCAGGCAATCACCAATCCAGAATCATTCTGATTTTCATGTCGAGTTGGTCACGAATCGTCTAACCCCTTTGTGATTAGGTGACGAATCGTCTCCCCCCTACAATCATTCCTCTTCTCTTTCTCTTTCCAGACGAAAGCGCACCTGGATGTTCTTGCAGACGCCATCATTAGGTGGGCGCGAGGAGGGAAATGATCACGGTGAGGCCTCTGAGCCTACATCACCTACACCACCACCACTACCTTCCCATCTTCCCTCCCCCAATCCCCCCCTCCTCCACTCTACTTCTCCCTCTCCTCCCTCCCCCCAATCCTAATTCACCTCCTACTCCGACTCTTAACCCCTTCTGAGACTCCTCCTCCTTCCAGACCCTCCCACTCCACGCAATAGCCGCCTGTCGACCCAGCCTCTGTCTCCACCTACACGCCTCCTCAACCCATATTCCTCCTCCTCCTCCTCAACCTCCTCCTCCTCCTCCTCCTCCTCCTCCAGAATGACATCAAGGGCGCCTCGTTCAACATCCACTACACACGGGGCGATAACCGTAATCTCGTCTCGAAACCTCAAGTCTCGTCACTGTGTTTTTATTAGACTCCTCGCTGAGTGTGTGTGATGTGACGCGCCGGCAACAACGACAGCATCCACCCCCGATTTCGAAAGAAGAAGAAGAAGAAGAAAAAGAAGAAGATGCGGATGAGTAACCGAAAGGCAACAGCGCTTTTACCAGAAGGCGGTATGCGTTTTCCTTTTTTTTTTTTTTTTTTTTTTTTTTTTTTAGCCCGAAATCCAACGGCGGCATCTGAATCTAAAAGAAGAGAATGCAGCAGGAGAGAAAGAGAATAGGAAGAATGAGAACAAAGATAAAAATGAGAGTAGAGATGAATCGAGAGATCCTTAGTTAAGGATCAGAAGAAAAAACTGACGGCTTTAATCGTCCGCTCATTGGTTTGTCTCGACCCGTCCTTGTTGAAAGTTGGAAATAATCTTATTTTTTTCCCTTTTTTTTTTTTTGTAAAAGAAGAGAGAAGAGGAGAGAATAAGGAAGAGAAGAAATGCATGCATGTATGTACCTGTTTACTTCATAAATTACAGTAAAAAGTCAGAAGTGCCAGTTGACATAATTCATACGGCCAAGAAATCCTCGACAAAGAAATCATAATTTGGTGTATGTATATTTTGAGAGAGAGAGAGAGAAGATTTGAGAGAGGAGAGAGAGGGGAGACGTGAGAGAGAGAGAGAGAGAGAGAGAGGTCAACTTCCTGGAAATGGCCCGGTCTTCTGGTGACCGAACGGAACGGAAGGGGAAAGCGAAAAGAGAGTTTCGACAAGGGTTGAGGGCCAGAGGTGGCACGACCTTAGATGACCTTTCAACCACATCCTTGAGCACTTGATGACCTAATGACCCCGACCTGAGCCACGGGGTGCACTAGGTCAATCGCTGGGTTCCTGGATCAGTCTTTTAAGGAGAGAGGCAGAGAGACAGGATGAGACTCAATACAAGAAGCAAAGAAAAATAAAAAAGTAAGGAATAAAATAAGGAGAACCGAAATATGATAAATAAAAGAGACGCTAAGATGATAAAAAACGGAAAACAAGCTTACAACTAAAAGAAGAAGATTTAAGGATAAATAAAAGAAGGAAGAAATTGATAAAAGCACTTATATTCTCCCCCCACCCCCGTACCTTAATTTCTAACACCCTCGTGTGAGACCCCCCCCCCCCCACCCCTCACAGAAAACAACGGATTATGATGATATGTTACAATGATATGATAAGTTCTACGATGACACCATCAATTTGGCGAGATTTGAGTGTCGAAATACTCCCTAAATAACGAAATAAGAAAGACCACCGCCCCCCTCAACTACTTGCAAGATAAAAAAAAAACAAAAAAGAACAATTGACTTGAGCCAAACATCATATGACGTCAGACTGGAAAGATAAAACAAAAAAGTGTGAAAATATTAAAAAAAAAAAACTCACCATCAGATTCAAAACAAAAACTCTAACCAATTGAGGTAAAATAATATTATAGAGTAATAATTATGATAGGTATAAGGTTAAAAACCGTTTCTAATTGTTAAATGTCTTGTTAATTTTACTTATATGGCAACTGGTCTAAAGAAAAAAAAATTAATAAGCAATAGTTCTAAGATGATAACATTGTAGGAAGGCTTTTGAGTAAAAAAGCAATCTTACGACTATTTTTGACATATCCACACTCCTATGTGATGCGTCGACGTTCTCAATGTGTTATGCAAGATGGAGGTAAGGCCCTCGCTTCAATATTTGCGGAAATTTAGGTTCAAATACGAACCACAACGCATCAGTTTGAAGTCCAATGTACCCGCATGAATGATATACGAGAAACAATACTAAAACTCAGTTGCTCGATTACTAATTGGCTTATCATCACGATTGCTATGATTGAAAGAATCATTACGAGCCCCTCCATGGCATAATCGTTGAAAATCTCAAGCATTTAATGTTGATATGTTTGTTATTTATTTTTGTTCAGAGAGAAATGTTATTATATTATATTATGTATGGCTAGCATTCAGTATATATATATATATATATATATATATATATATATATATATATATATATATATATATATGTGTGTGTGTATATTCCCATATATATGTATGTATACCTGTATATATATGCATAGATATGTATGCATATGTATATATACATATATGCAATATATATATACATATATATAAAACTACTATATAACATACATATAGCTGTTTGGGTTCCTCATTGCATATATATATGTATATATGTGTAATATATGTATTATGTGTATATATACGTATATGTATATATATATATATATATATATATATATATATATATATTATATAGTATAGGGAAACCCCACAAATACAAAAAAAAGAAAAAGGTGATTTATATTCAAATATTCTTATGTTTGAGATATATTCATCCATAGCTGTGTTTCCTATGAAGAAGAGGAAAAAACGTGAAGAAAAGGTTGTACTGGAAAAAAAAATAGAAGATAGAGAGAGAGAAAATAACGGGAACGAATGGCAGGATTAACATAAAATTGAAGGTTTAAAACAAAACAAAAACAATGATTCTGATGATGATTATAACAATAATAGGGAAAGTCTGTTTTTTCTTCTCGAAAGGTAAGGTACTTAGACAAACGTATAAAAAAAAAATAAAAGGGTTGCAATTGGCATGACCTCTCGATTTGACCTCTGTTCAGTTGTTCCATTTGAGGTTCTGCCCTGGATGAGGGGGCGTCGGGTAGGGTATAATAGCCCTTCATCTTAATCTTTTTTTTTTTTTTCTTTTTACTTCTCTCTCGACAGCTCAGTTTGAGAGCGAAATTTTTATTTTGGGCCCGGTCACCTCTCATCAGGGGCAAATTTTCGTTTATATATAATATTATATATATATATATATATATATATATATATATATATATATATACTTACATGTATATTATATCTATATATATATATATTATATATATATATATATTATATATATATATATATATATATACGTATATATATATATATAATACGTATTTATTTAATTCTTTACAAATATAGTCCCTAAATTAAAATTGCATATATACAGATATACTTATATTTGCTTTGTCTAATTACCTGGCAATTTCCAATACCGTGGACACCTTTTTTCTTCACTAAAATGTCACAATTGACTTATATTGACCCCTTATCCCTTCCACACTGAATTATAAGTTCCCATTACTTTTCCTGATTAGGTAACATATAATCTTTTGGAATTTTTTAAATAAAATTGCAAATCAATGACTACAATTTCCTTCATTAATTTTTTTTCTTTTGGAAAACAATCATTGGGACTTTGAACGAAGACCAAAGCTAGAGAACAAAAAAATTCCCTTTCATTAAAAAAAAATATATATCTTTTTGGAAAACCCTGACGACTACAAAATCATAGTGTTTTATATGATATGACAATATTCCAGCATTATATGCTTTAAAAAAATACATTTGATGTATTCAGTTGTATAAATATATGAATCCTACTTGGAAAAGAACCGACTGATGTTTTGAGCCCTACTGTATTTCATAATCTTTTGTATTATCGTCTCTTGTTAACTTCCTATACCTATTTCTCCCCATCCCCTTTTTTTGAACTTGGCGATAAGACAGACAGAACCCCCATCATAGATGCTGTCTAGCTTCTTCAGAACCTTCCTTTCCCTACCGTCCCTGTCTTTTCCTCCCCCGTCTAATAGACAGAGTCACGACGACAAAATATCTAGAGTTTCGACTGCAAGAGCGAAGCCCCTTGAGATCAGTTGGCCTGTGTGTGTATGTCTGTCTGTATGTAGTCATTGAAGTGTCGTTGATTAGAGTCCAATGGACGTCATTCCCTTTTTTCTCTCTTTTTACTGCACATTAAGCTAACCTAACTCACTACACCTACTTTGAACGCACTCAGTGAAGGCTGGATAGAACTGCTGTTGCTTCTCTTATAAATAAAGGCCCACTCAGAACTGAATACCCCCTCTCTTTTTTGCACTCACTCATAAACTCTTTGGATCGTCTGGTTATTCTTCTTTATTTTATTGTGAATGAAAAGTGATCGCCTGGGTTCGAATTTGTGAATGACAAGGCCGCGTCCTGCGCAGGCTACGCTCAGTGGCTGCGCAATGACGTCACTAGATCAAGGATTACTCAAAGGAGACTATGGAAATGCAACTTATACAGAAAACAATGCAACGTGGAAACGAACAAATTAATGAAGAAAAGACACAAAAAGACAGGAAAATATATATAAAGCAGTCTGCACGTGGTCAACGACATCACAAGTTTGCGAGAGGAGGTGGTCAGCTTAAAAAAACGAAAAAGGAAAAAAGAAAAAAAAAATGAGTCTAATTCAAAAAGGTAGATGATGATAATATAATCAGCGGCAGTCAAGTGGTGGTGACCCTCGGCAATAAAAGGAGGAGACTTTCGAAAGGGCGGCTCCGACGGGTCGTCTTCTTCAGGCGATGAGGTGAGGGTGATGTCTGTCCTTCCCCCCCACCCCCTCTCCCTCAGCCACCTCCACCAACTCATCACCACCACCAGCAAACAACAACAACAACAACAACAATTCCCCAACCATCCCCACCCTCCCCTAACACCTCCCCCTCCTCCCCCAACCCCACAACATACACTTGCAACTCCTCTCACACCTCTGTCACGGAGACAAAGACAAACCAAACAAAAACAACAGACAAAAAAAACGCGTTCGCGAGACAGAAGCTGGGTCGCACGTATATATTAAACATTCTCGTCATATAAAATTCATGTTTCAAAGTGCATAAGCATCGTCTTTTTTTTTTTTTTTTAAACAAAGGAACATGAAGCTGATATAATATTTTAATATTATAGTTATAAAATTATGGTACTGATGTGTTCTCCAAACACCATGCCTGTGTGATACTAAGAGGAATTTTCCAGTAAAACAAAAAAAATGGTCGCAACACACACCCGCCTTTGACCAAAACCCTTTCTCACTCTCTCTCTCTCTCTCTCTCTCTCTCTCGCTCTCTCTCTGTCTCTCTCTCTCCTCTCTCTCTCTCTCCGTCTCTCTCTCTCTCCTCTCTCTCTCCTTCTCTCTCTCTGTTGTCTGTCTTTCTGTCTTTCTGTCTCTCCTACTCACTCCTCCTCCTCCTCCTCCTCCTCCTCCTCCTCCACGTGCCCGGGCGGGTGTGCGCTGTCTCCTCCTCAACGGCACTTCCCGGGGCCAGGGGTGCCCTTGGGGTATAGGCTCCCTCTCGCCTCCCGTGTCCCCGGGAAACGCGGTGTCGTAAGAGCCAGCCTTGGCCTTGGGGGCATCCCGAAGGGCCCCCTCGGCTTGGGCATGGCCCCACTGGGGTAATACGCTTTCTGTGTATCCGCCACGGTCACGACCGTGTGCTCAGTGTTGCCTCATGCCCGTTACGTACGCACTTACTTTCAGAGTCACTCTCGATCAACTCACCACCTTTCGGAAGACGTCATCACTACTCTCTCTCTCTCTGTCTCTCTCTCTCTCTCTCTCAGTATCTGTATCTGAAAATTCAATCACGCACATCTGCACACTCGTTTTTGTTCATCGCTCATCCAACCCTGAGAAACATCACCTTTTCCCTCTCTGTTCCCATCGGATTCTACGTCACGGGATTCGGTCGACTGGTTCCCCCCGTCCCCCCCCGGCACTCCGCCACCTCCCACCGCAACCCCCCCACCCCCCTTTGGATGATTTGAACGCTGACACTTTAGCCACAATTCATTTTCAATTTGCTTTACTTCTTATTTTCTTTGTTATTGTTCCCTGACCTTCTTCCCTTCTCTTCTCGACATCACACTCTACTTTGCTCGTTATGGCTCTGCCACTTTTTATACCTCTTCCTTCTTCTTCTTCTTTTTCACCTTGTTCTTCTCTTTCTTGTCCAATTCCCCTGCTCATACTCCCACTTTTACAGCGGATTTTGCACGATTTTTATTAGTTTCATGTGCTCTTCTTACACATTAATCTGTACCAGCATAGATAATATTCTCTCTCTCTCTCTCTCTCTCTCTCTCTCTCTCTCTCTGGTCTCTCTCTCTCTCTCTCTCTCTCTCTCTGCGGCTATCATCACGTTTCTAATTAAGTTTCATGATTTGCTTTATCAAATTGTTGGCGAATCTGTACTGGAAGCATTTGAATGCTTCAACTACCAATGAAAATCAGGCATCCAAAATACCTCTTTATTTCTGGAGAAAAAGGGAAATCCATTCAGCGCTTTTTCCTAGAATGTATCTTTTCCTTTAAGGTCTGTGATACGTGAAATATGTTCTTAATCTTCATCTTTATTATGGATGACTAAACACGAATAATTTTCCAGTAACTAAAATAATCATTTCCATTAAAAGTATTCCTCTGTAAAATATTTCTTTTAAATCTGTTTCCGTGAAGGTTGTTTGCTTGCCCATACGATATTTAATTAGATATTTCTTCAGCGTAGTTGGTTACACGTTTCTCTTAGGGCTGCTCACCCATAAGGTCATTTCTTAAGTTTTTATTTCCATCAAGGTCATCTACTAATATACGTAATATTTCTTGGAATCTCTATTCCAATAAACACTTCATTTCCATAATACATCTCCTCGGATCTTTGTTTCCATTGAGGTTGGTTATTCATAAAACGCTTCCCTAAATCTTTGCTGCCGTTGAGGCTGTTTTCTCATGAGCTATATAACATTCCCTCGAGTCACCATTTCCCCTAAGGTTGCCTATCCCAAACGATTGACGATCCCAGTTCACCTTTAAAGGGTTTCTGTGACAAAAAGGCTCGCTCACGTTCTCTTCAAATGGGATGTGACCTCAGGTATTTTTCGGTGTCCCTTAAGCCAAAGACCACATTGTCTGAGGCCAGCTTGCTCTCTCTCTCTCTCTCTCTCTCTCTCTCTCTCTCTCTCTCTCTCTCTCTCTCTCCCTTACATTCACGAGACACATAAACACAGGACACTTCGTCAATCAAACAAACAATGAAATGGATCCCTGAGTCAAAACTTATAATTCTAGGGTATTTGTTGATTTCAAGCATGTCCCACTTTATCTGTTGTGTGATTCCATTGGTTTTATCCTCGTGTATATATATGTGTATATATATGTATATATGTGTATGTATGTATATATAGATGTATATATATGTCATTTGGTTTCAAACCTTGATGATAATCATTTCTCTGTTTATCAAAAAAGATGAAAATTCAAGATATTAAGTTACTGGAGCACTAAATGGCTAAATCATCCATTCCTTAGGATAGCCCCTCCTTTCTAGAACTTCTCTCACTTTAGCTCACAGTCCTCTGACGCAAATTGAATCTTAGAAAAGATAGAAAAAAATTTGTTCTACCTCAAACCCCTTTTATTCTCGTATTTCATTCACACTAATAATAATAATGATAGAAGTCTGGATTAAAAACTTATATTATGAATTCACCATTATTGTTTATATTGATATAATATAGTATTCTGTTTTAGTAAAGGTAACTGCAACAATATTCTGCAGTGATTCTTATTTCTCCCTTTCCATAAAAAAAAGATAAAAAAATAAAAACTTTTTATTCTTTAAATTTCAAAAAAAGAAATCTGTGAAATTTGAAACTTTAATGTTGTTTTTTGACCTTCTCGCTTCTGGGAGGGGAAAACATGTATATGTATATGTCTATATATTATATATTTTCCAATGGCTTGAGTTATATATAGCTATATTATATAGAGAGAGCCCTGCGGCTCCTTGTTGGGTAATTCTATAGAACTCCCTATAAAAGAAGTGTACCTTCTAGTGTCACACTTATAACCTTTTTAATCATTGCACTTACTTACTAGGAGACTCAAAAACAAAGCAACAAAAAAAGAGAGAGAATTAAAGTTACTATAAATATCAGATGTAGCAGAATCAGCCTTATGGGTTCTGCGTATAAGAACGAAATTCCTTAAACAAGCACCCCGCCCCCTGACTCCCTATGCGAGTGTGCGTGTGTGTGTGTCCTTTTTTTTTATTTATGGAGTAATAAATAAATAATGATAATAATAACAAATGATAATAAAACTCCTAATAATAATAATAATGATAATATTAATGATAACTTTCAACAACAGGCCTTCTAATGTCTCGGTCCACTCTTAGCTGTGTAAGTAATGTCTTATGATAGTCATGTCTGTGTAGATGGATATACTAATGATAGTAATAATAATACTAATAATAATAATAATAATACTAACAATAATACTGATACTGATATTAATACAGTAATGGTAGATCGTCCCGTTCGATATATATACGTTTGTTCCGTGTATGTGATTTTTTTAATCTAATCCTGTAAATTATCATGGTCGATTTGCTTTGATCTCTCTCTCTCTCTCTCTCTCTCTCTCTCTCTCTCTCTCTCTCTCTCTCTCTCTCTCTCTCTCTGCATACTTTTCCCTATCTGTACAATCATCGATACAATTATTCAGTCAAATCTCTCTCTCTCTCTCTCTCTCATCTTTCTCTTAGCTGATTCATAACAAACAGGAAATATGTATTTATACATACACATAAATGAAAGACGTTATATGTTTGTCTAAAATCATACAGACCTTTGTACTTTAATTCGTTTATCTTGTTTCATGCACAGATTTGTACCTACGCTCATGCATTGCATAACTAGAATTCTCTGTATATGTCGACATACATGCACGTGCATGCATAATTAACAGAAGATCCACACAGACCTATACAGATGCATGCAAATATACATCTGTACTAGACATTGCTTCTTTTACCATCAATATCTATCGATCTATCTATAAATCTATCTATCTACCAAACAATTCGTGCAATACCAAATAACCATTGCTGTTATTAATAATATTCTGTGCCTTTTTTGACAGCTCTCCCTCCCTCTCTCTCTCTCTCTCTCTCTCTCTCTCTCTCTCTCTCTCTCTCTCTCTCTCTCTCTCTCTTGGATTAAATTGGAAAGTTTATTTTGGACAAAGATAAATGTGGTCTAAAATACTCAACAAATTCTTGACTGGATATAAATGGTTATAACTGTCCCGTTTCTTCCAACAGCACTTAACTCGTCAGTCCGAAAAGCTATAAAAAGAATATTGATTTGGTCTCGCTACATAATCATTATTTGATTTCACTCGTGGTTGTTACATTGCAAAGGCACTGAGAAAAATAGATAATTATTGAATTCCCCATTGGATTAGATTTTCTAGATTTTGATGGTATATATATATATATATATATATATATATATATATATATATATATAATATATTATATCTATATATATATATATATATATATATATATTGAATATCCTAAAAAAACTGGAAAAGAGGAAATACTGATATGTTTGAATACATGATTACAAACAGAAGGTCACTACACTCATTCATAAAAGAAATTTGTAAAACGATGAGTAAAATACATAAATTGTAAATTCCTCTCCTCTTCTCCTTCCTCTTCTTCTTCCTCTTCTTCTTCTTCTTCTTCTTCTTCTTCTTCTTCTTCTTCTTCTTCTTCTTCTACCATTATAAAACATAATGAGACTAAATTAGTCTAATGCTATTATTAGGAGCAAAATCCTTGCAGTGCATATAGTTAGTAACACGCTCATTTTTTACACCTTGCATACATACATATAATATACATACAAAAGCGCGCACACGCACACTCACATATAGTTATGTATGCAAGTGCGTACGCATATTTGTGAAACGTACCGGAAACAAGTCTTTACATTTTATAAGTTACCTCAAAAACTTGAATCAAACACACTTCTCTCTCTCTCTCTCTCTCTCTCTCTCTCTCTCTCTCTCTCTCTCTCTCTCTCTGGTATCTTTATTGACTTCAAATTTTTTTTTAGCTATAGCCATGAAATTACTTGTATATTAAAGAGACTGACGATTTTTTTCCGTTAGTTTACCCATTTACCTGTCGCAAAAGGATATAAGATTGATTTGGTTCAAACTTATGGAAGTTCTTATTTGTTAGAATTGATAAGAACGAATTTACTATATTATCATAAATTAAATTCAGTCGTCGACAATGTGTATAACATTTTAAATATATATATATATATATATATATATATATATATACATATATTTAAACATATATATACATATGTGTGTGTATATATGTCATCTATATGTATATATATAGTATATTATATGCATATACATCTATATATATATATATATATATATATATATTATATTTAAAATCTATGTTTGTGAGGTCAAATACTATTGTTTTTATTTGTACTTCAATATATTACTACGTCATGTGGTCTGATATATTTCATCTGTATTAAACACCTGCATATGTAAAATTCGAACATTACAAAAAATATAGCGAAAGATTGCAAATGAAGCCAACAAATTAGAGAGAATATTCTAATTCAAAATGGTGGAAATGAAAAGTCACTTGAGCCAACTATTAAAGCTGATGAAAGAAAGTTATCACTTTTACCTGCAGCTATTTTTAGCTCTTCAAAAAAACTGTTGGAGTGAATAATTAATTTCTTTAACACTTTAAAATTTGTAAATATATTTTTGAAAACTGAAAATCTCTAGAGAGACAGATTAAAGATAATTTAAAATTAATCACCAAATGCTGCATTGAAATCATTCTGGAACAGAGCAAATAACAGAAAGATATTACTTTGAAAATCGATCAAGTAACTAAAATGACTATTGAATTTCTTTTTTTTTTTTTTTACTTTTAGATTCTGTGCAAATATCTCCTAAATATTTACCTACATTTCGATAGAAATACTTTAGAAAATGCGTGAAAATCATAGTTTTAAAGAATACATTTAAAATCGGGTGATTGTACTTTCGAAATCTTTGAAAAATAAGAGAGTGAGGTCCTGATTGGATATTCTGTAATGGGTCATCTAATGACGTTTAAAGTCAATGAATTGCACAAACGTGCTTTGGAACTCAAATAAATCGCTTTAGAACTACTCTGAAATTAATGAAGATGCTTTTAAAAACTACTTTAAAAATTAGTAAACTACGCTACTCTAAAATATATGCATAAATGCTTAAAAATTTACTTAAAGTAACCAAAAAAAAAAGAAAAAACGCTTAGAATTGTACCTGATAGAGAAATAATGTTAATTAATAGTTTGAAGATTCGTTGATTTATTTTCTTCGCGTTTTCTTTCCTACTAATCCATTATTAGCAACGTTATCATTTTTTTATCTCTTCTTTGTTTTTTCTCTTTTGTACAATTAATGTCTCCGTCTATTGGATTACGGCGTAGATTTTCACGTGATCAGTTGGGAAGCAAAATTAGTTTCCGGGAGAAAAATTACAAAAGAGGAAGGAGAATATATATAGTTATCTTATTATCACTGCTAGTTTAATTTTAACATCGTCCCTAGAATTAGTCTCTCTCTCTCTCTCTCTCTCTCTCTCTCTCTCTCTCTCTCTCTCTCTCTCTCCTATGTATTCCTCCAATTCTTGCCTATTCATTACAATACAATTTTTTTTTTTGTTGGTGTCTGCCACTGACTTTACTGGAGCAATTCAGATATTTCTCTCTCTCTCTCTCTCTCTCTCTCTCTCTCTCTCTCTCTCTCTCTCTCTCTCTCTCTCTCTGTGTGTGTGTGTGTGTGTGTGTGTGTATGTGTATAAAGGATACCCTCTATTCACCAAACATGGTATTTCAATTACAATTTCAAAGTGTAAAGTGCAACAGAGAGCAGAACTTCAATTATGCAAATCGTTTTCATCATCATATTCAGAACCAAAAAGTTCTGACAAAGCCAAGAAACCTGGCGTGTCAGAGAGAAGGGTCAAGTATAATCTGACCTTCGTGAAATTCACTTGCCATAACAAAGCATCATGGCGCATGAAAACAACGAGATTTAAAAAATGACTCGGGGAGTTTTTCTGCGACACTGAAAATAACCCACCAATTCAACATAAAAAAAAACAACTGTTTTCAAATATGCCTTTCCTTTCATCGGTAACATCAATAAAAAAAAATTGGTGAAAAAAATTCTCATTCAGTGAATAATACCCATTCATTCTGTGAATCTACTGTGCTTTTGAATGAACAACAACCGAGAAAGCAACAATAACAAAAACAACAACAGCTCTATAGGAGTGACAATATAGTTCCGAGTAAAACACTCGCCAATATTTTTAGCTCCGTTCCTTTATAAATTGTATTGCAGGCGATTGACATTTCCCGGTAAAAAAACAAACAGAACGGAAAGCTCTCTCTCTCTCTCTCTCTCTCTCTCTCTCTCTCTCTCTCTCTCTCTCTCTCTCTCTTTGTCCATATGTATTTCATTCATTGTTGCATTTCTTTGCCTGATTACCGTAATTTCCCTCCCTACTCCTCACATTCGAACCATTCTTACTGGTTGTTTGAACGTGGGCCACCTTTCAGGGCAAGAAGGGCATGATCTCTCCGAGCCAGGTCTGCCAGGGCGACACACCGCTTTTGTTGCTGGCTGTACATATATATATATATATATATATATATATATATATATATTATATATATATATATATATATATATTGTATCTAACAACTTTACACTTCCTCCCTCCTCTTCACTTATGAACTTATGAAAATTCGGCGGAATAGTTCATACTTTTCTCAGGAAAAAAAAAAGGGATGAATTTTGACCAAAATCATTCGATTATAGATTACCTTGATACAGCGAGAAAGGGAGAGAAAGAGAAATAGAGACAGAGGGAGAGTGGCCAGAGAGGAGAAACAATCTCAGAGTACGAATAAAAGAGAGAATGAATGGGAGAGAGAGAGAGAGACACTCACAAAGAGATAGAGAGAGATAAAGAGTAACCCTGAGAGATATACAGATTAAGTTACTATAATTGTGATTACCTTTACTTTATAAGCATAATAGTTACTATTTTTTTTAACCTTGAAACAATATTACGGTCAGGAATCATACCAATGTCATAAAACTCGGCCAAATGCGCTTATATTTAATATTGTTTATGTTCCACTGTAATTTATTTCGTAAAAGGAAAAATCTATATGCACCCTTACAATCTATACATAGCATACACACACATACATACATGCATATATATATACATATATATATGTAGAATCTGCTAGTCATTTTTACCAGATACATATGTAAATGTAATAGCCACAATGCCCTCTTAATTAACTTCCCAAATTCTTTGCTCTTTTTTGGATACGCTTCTCACTACAAAGCCTCGAGATCCAACTTCAAAGAAATATGAAAGAAATTATGATGTCCGGTATCGGGAAACGAACCCGCGATACCATAAACACGACGAGGTCACCTTGCCAACCTAACCTCGAGAAGGATAAAAGTCTATTCTCTCTCGTACATACATATACCTGTCGCTTTCAGATAAATATATTTATGAGAGATGGAACAGACCCATCCTCACCATTGTAGTCAAGTGTGCAATCGTTTTTATTGCTTTTTAGGCTGAAATATATGTGTAGAATCTACTGGTCATCTTTACCAGATACATATGCTAATGTAATAGCCCCAATGCTCTCTTAACTTCTCGAATTCTTTGTTGTTTAAAGCTGGGTCTCGAGGTTTTGTAGTGACAACCATATCCAAAAGAGAGCAATGAATTTGAGAAGTTGAAAGGGCATTGAGGCTATTACATTTATATATATATATATATATATATATATATATATATATATATATATATATATATATTATATATATATTATGTAGCATGCATACAAACAAATACATGGACGCAATAAAAGTGTATAGATTTATGTGTGTACTACTTGTTCATGTATATGTGTATAGATAACTGTACCTATGCTCATCTTTATAGCCTATTGATGAACATATGGGATAAGTATATTACATACGGTACATTTATACTTGAAATCATGGTAGTATGCGTGTCTGTACTAATGTGTGTATGTATGTTTATATACACACATGCAACATACGCATAATGTATGTATATAGATACATACAAAAGAATCGTTTACCTTATTATACTAACTTATAGAAATATCTGGGAAAATAATCATCTTGTCGTTGGTCATTACAGTCTATGTATTACTAAATCATTACAATTTCATCTTTCGAGGTTTCAGTTATCATCTGCTATTCTTTCGTTTTCAATTCTGAACATGAAATGTTACATGACATTTTTTCTGAAACATAACAGTGAGGTTATGTGTTTGGAACGTGTACGAAACCGGAACAGTTTAAAACAATAATGATGGTATGGTGCTTATAACAAAAAAAACTTAAAAAACGGAAATTAACTTATGATTTATGTGACTTTGATTCTTCTGTTTCCATTCTTTCTTCCCGCCTTCTTTGATTCCTCTTTTTTACCCCGTGGCTATCATATCTTTTCTCTTTGGTTCCTTTGATGTCCATTACATTAGGAAATATAAATTGTGTTCATTTTATCATCCAGTGATATTCCTGTCGAACATCATTCTTGCTTAATTAATGTTCCTTCATACAGAAATATCTCTCTCTCTCTCTCTCGCTCTTTCTTTCTGTCCTTCTATCTCTTACTTCTTCTCACTCTTATCATTATTATTCTTCTTCCTCCAATTCGTAGTCCCTCCCTCCTTTCTACCCCTCAAAAAAAACAACTAAAACAAAAAACTATATCCGACAACAAAATAATAATAACAATAATCAGTAAGCTAAACAACAAATGAAAATAAGTCGTTGTCAATCTTTGGCCTGGGGCAGCAATGACTTGGCTTTTGTTTCCATATTTTTTTTTCTCTCCAATTTTTTCTCGTGGTCATTTCCTGATGTCCAGTCAATACAAAGTAATGAAAAAAATAATAAAAGTGTTTTTCAATATAGTACCGATAATTAATGTTAATGTAAGGACGAAAATATATATATATAATGTAGCTTTCTGTACACCCACCATGGTTAGACTTGTAAAATATATATGATACAAAGATCTATTTTCTTTTAAACTCTTATTGTCTCATAAGTTGCTACTTAATGAATAAAAGTCATCATTAGCTCTCTTTTTCATTACCCACAATGCTTTTTTTCGGAGACTGGGAAGCAAGATGAATATATACTGTAAAACTTACACCACAGACAATACTGCTAAGTATAATTTTCAACAAGCAAGTGAATATTTTTTGTGTCTGAGTATCCTATACGAACCATTTATAAAACAGAACGAACTGGAATTAGGGTTTTCTCAAGATCCGCGATTTCTTCTATTAAAACAACGTTATAAGTATGACATAATTCGTTATAGAGGTCAAACTCTAAATGGAAGTGGTATATTCTTTAAAAAGCACAAAAAAAGCAATTTTACAACTGATAAAAACATATTCTTGATTTTATGACATGGGGAAGCAACGAGATTTTATTCATTAGTCTTGGTTACGAACTTACATGGAATCCTTATTTTACTCTCTCTCTCTCTCTCTCTCTCTCTCTTCTCTCTCTCTCTCTCTCTCTCTCTCTCTCTCTCTCTCTCTCTCTCTCTCTCTTTACTTCTTAGTAAGATTTGTATGCATGTTTCAGCATTTATATCTCTACAGCCAGACATCTTGATTATTCAGACACCATATTTAGTCTCCCTCAGTTACCACCCATAAATATCTCTCTCTCTCTCTCTCTCTCTCTCTCTCTCTCTCTCTCTCTCTCTCCATAACACTGCATCCCTCTCTCTTCTGCCTATCTTTGTGTTTGGGTGCGTGTGTGTTTGTGTGTGTGTGTGTGTGAGTGTGTGTATGTGTGTGAGAGAGAGAGAGAGAGAGAGAGAGAGAGAGAGAGAGAGAGAGAGGAGCGTAAGGTGGGAGGGAGAGACACTAATAAGTAGCTACTTGTAAAGAGAGAAAATAGGCTCACATTAAAACAGACCGAAAATAAACAAGGAAAAAATAACAAAAAAAATCGCTTTTATCTGTTACAACAATAAGGTCGTCTCTTCTGCTCAGAAGGAGTCTTCTAGATCAACTCTGCTCTGCTTTTCACGATGGCCTCGTCTGCAGGGACATCGTCTACAGGAACTTCGTCTACAGGAGCCGAGACAGGGACTACGAGTACAACGACTGTAATGAAATGAAGAAACGATATTCAATAAAAAAAGGAAAAATAAGAGAAATCGAGATGGGAAGATACATGAAAATAAACCCCGGAAAGCTTGAATATCCGAATAATAATAATAATAATAATAATAATAATAATAATAATAATAATAATAATAATAATAATAATAATAATAATAATAATAATAATAATAATGAAGAAGAAGATTGCGGTAATCATAATGTCATCACCAACATTAAGTCAGAACTATTGCTAAATTAATCCAGAGTATTATTATTATTATTATTATTATTATTATTATTATTATTATTATTATTATTATTATTATTATTATTATTATTATTATTATTATTATTACACCTACTACTACTACTACTGCTACTACTACTACTACTACTACTCCATAGGAGAGGCTTGAAAAAAATTTGTTCACCAATCAGATGTGAAAAATAGGGTAATATAAAGCCAAAGAGGTTGGACAGCATGGGAACGGGTGACAAGTAAAAGGCAGACAGCAATGCAAATGCAAAGGTTCTTGACTACAGTCTGCAGTGTTCCTTGCATGGAGCACCGTTAGCAGTAACACCTTCCTGCATAGATAGAGAGATAGATAGTGAGTCACGAGAATAGGAAAGTCGAGAATATCTAAGAAGCAAATGAAGATAACAAGGTTCTGCTGCCGTCTAAATATTATCAATGAATAAATAAGCCACTGTAAACTTAGCATGCCAATGGAAGGCTGACGAAAATAATACTACTTGTTTTCTGATGCAAAGTGTCTCTGGACCTTTATACCTTTTTGCGTATCTTTATACTTAGTCTCCACTTCCTGCTCGCTATAGATTTCAACACTTCTTCCCAAGAAAATTCCTTTATTCTCCTTCTCCTGTTCGCTTTCTTTTATTTCCTCCTGTTCTCTTATTTCTCTCATTGCCTCTTTGAGTAAGATCATTTCCTCTTTGCCTTTTTATTCACTCGAGTATATCATTACTCTTATCCATTTCCTTATGACCTCCAAAAGAAAAGACTTTCCGTTGTGGATATGACTTGAGGTGCCACAGACTAGATTATAATAAAAGGTCAGGACATTTTAAAAGCTTCGTTCAAAAAATTACAACCACTACAAAGCCAACACTCTGGATGATTCGAGCAAATCAAAAGCAACTGAAAGAAGAAAGTAAAATGAAAGCAACTGCAACTCAAAGCACGAAAGAATGCCATCATTTGAGAGTGGGACTCTGTCCCACTTTCCTGAGGCAGTTCAAAGGTCCAATCACGAATAAATACCATAATAAAATTGCCACATCTCGTAAACAATTTCAAATTTTTAAAAAATTATAAACAGCTTAACATAAATAATGATAACTGAATCTACTGGGGCCACAGACGTTCGCGATTTATATATAAAATGACCCAAGGATACTAATGAATAGAACCACATGGATAATAATCTTTGCAACCACCTGTTCTTTTACAATTCACCATGATCTATCTAGAGGAAAGCTAGTCAGACCACACACATGACCTGTATCAGAACTACATGGCAGCGTGAATAAAGGATGACAATACATCACAATAATTTTCAAATACGTACATAGATGACTGAACGTACGATCAATAAGTACAAGCATGGATTCAATGCTTCTGTACTTAATGAGTTTGTAATTCAGTAACTTTTATGATGATTGTGGGAAATTGCTATTCTTAACCATGAATTGGATATGAGGCAGAATATTTTTATTATAAACCATCAATATCCCTTAACTGTGGTTTGAGAAAACTGAGTTTACCATTATTATAATATATATAAGTATCTTTTTAACCTACCATAACATGAAAACCCAACTTTCCTTAAGTTAAACAAGGTAGTCAATGAAGGTATATGGTACCCAGCTCCTTACAATCATAGGTATATTGTACCCTGTGAATTATCAAATTTTAGATAAAACTCCAATCAAATTTTTTATACAACAAGAAAGAAATTCTACCAAGTGGCACAACCAGAATAGGAAATCCTATGCTACTTAATTAACAAGAATAAATAACAAATTGATTACAATAACATCAGTAACTATGGCAAAACTAGAAGTTTGAATAATGGTTTTTATATATCAGACCAGAACCTCGCGCGTCCATAAATGTAACAACAGCAAACCATGAAAAACTCTACGGACATTGCAACCCCTGTTTCACTTAGTCATAAGGGAAAAAAGCTGCATTTTTTATCGAATTCTAATCGTTTCATTGTATTCATCTATTGTTAGTAAACCATTTATTCTATAAATATAAAAACCACTCCAAGAACCTAGTTTTATGTAAAATTGATTACAGCCGTAGCATAATCACTTATTGCTATACTGTAAAAACAAACCTGTGGTGACAGGAAAAATACTCGTGAGCGCTACTTTGCAGAAGGCTAAAATAGAATAATAAAAATACCACACACACACACACACACACACGGAAACAATGAGGATTATGCAGAAATAATGAGGCGCAAAGCAAGAGGATGAGGGGCATTGAAATCGCTGAAAAAATTTGGGAATTGAGGAGCGCAGTTTTTAGGTAAGGACGGGGAAGGTTCCCCCGTCTTTGGCCTTGGTCACGGTGGATCGGATTTGGAGTCGCCCTCGGGAACTCTGGTCTGGGAGAACTGACCCGAGGCCAACCCGAGGCAACTATATGTGTAAGTGTTATCATGATGACTATCATATCAATTTTGAAGATGATAACATAGCAAAGTTTAAATGTTGTCAGGGTTCCTTATACTAAACAGAGAGTTCGCATATTACAGTTCTTTAGTAGTATCCAAAAATCTCATTACGAGTTTGTTTTATGAATTTGCAGTCACCATTACTTTTGCATCGGCACTTAGAAATACATCTTATATTAGTAAAAACTATTATTAGAAATTATATTTAGACCTAAATCTAACAAAATTTCATGGTGCAATGTATAAGAACTACAGTCCTGGTTTGTTGCTTTTTTCGTATCACATCAATACAAGCTGTTAGAGTTACTTGTAAATTTCAAGAATGTAATAATTTTATGAAAACAAATCTAATATTTACTGTCAAACAATCGTTCAGCTGAGGGTTTATCTTTCCAGAGTATTATTTTAGTCTCATACTGCTAGATATAACTCATAAGATTTCATCCGACATGTCTTATAGCAACTTCTCTCTCTCTCTCTCTCTCTCTCTCTCTCTCTCTCTCTCTCTCTCTCTCTCTCTCTCTATCTATCTCGCACACACACACACACACACCCAAGCAATCAGCGAACTACTTAAAACTAAAGAAAACAAAAGGGAGAATAACAATGACAAAAGAAGGGTAATGAGTAATTAAATTTGGGCCAAATAACTGCATGAACTAAGCGAACTTCTGCTTAGTTGAACAAACTTTTGTACAGATCGTGTCTTTGGAGTCCAATGAAAGGAAATCCCTCCTAAAGATGAAAATCTGGTACCAGCTGCCAGTAATGTGTTTAACCTTGCATGTGTTTAACACTCATTGCTTTAATTTAATCTCTCTCTCTCTCTCTCTCTCTCTATATATATATATATATATATATATATATATATATATATATGTGTGTGTGTGTGTGTGTGTGTGTGTGTGTGTATGTGTGTGTGTGTCTGTGTGTGATGAAGGACTTTGCAGTGTTTCTGAATGTAGGCGCCTATTGCCAGTCTAAACTGGTTATAGGAGAGTGCAAATATACATAACGTATTTACGGATATGTACGTCATGCGCAAAAAAAATCCTAATCAACAAAGGATCCAAGCCTGACACACTACATATTACAAATCTCCAATAACGCCCTAAATATTAAAAGAGAAACGTGTTTTAAGGCAAAAAAAAAAGCGGAAGAGCAAACTGCGAGGGAGAGATGTTGCATTATGGCAGAGGTTAATGAAATGGACGACCGCGTTATGTAAGCTGCGTTTAATTAAGGGGAAGGCTGCCGAGGAGAAAATGGTTCATTTTTGCCACGGCAAAGGTGATATAAGGCGGCTGGGGAAAAGGAGCGCACTGTAGCAGCAAAAGGGGGATACAGGTGAAAGGATAAAATAAAAAGAAAGATGCATAATTTAACGAGAGGAAAAAGGGGGTGAAGTGTCATGGGAAAGGCGATGGAGATGGAGCGGGAAAGGAGCAGAGTGCAGCAGATTGTGGAACGGAGATGAATATTATTGAAGGTACATCGGAAAGGGGGAACAGAATGAAGATGGAAAGGTGAACATGATAAGTGAGGAAAGGGGAACAGAGTGAAGATGGAAAGGTGAACGCAATAAACGAGGAAATAGGAATAGAGTGCAGGTGAGAGGGGCCAGAGATAAATGAGAAAAATAGCCACATTATATTAGGAAAAAGTACTAGAGATGAATCGGGAAAAGAGACAGTGTAACGTGGAAGGAAGTCTAAAATAAGATAAAAAAAAAAACGAAAAGTATTGTTTCGAAGTAACCAAGTCATTTTTCGGAAATAATGACCCTGAAAGAGCATATAGTAAAGACGTGGGAGACTACATGTAGCAAAGTTTTGATCGCACGTAATACAAAGGGGCCTTCCCTTCTGGTAAACTCTATTCTAAGCACATCCCAGTGTTGAGTGAACTTACACAATGTGAACACACAAATCATTGAGGAGAAAAACAGTCATGACGAACCCCTAACTGGTAAATCGCTAAAGGGTCAGATACTAAGAATGGTCGGAGATAATTGTGAAAAATTATCGGAGCCCCAGGACCTACTCTTTAGATTAATTCATGAAATAAATCATACTATTTGTGCGCACAGGTTTCTATTAGGGAAGCTTAATTGTGTTTACTTCTCCAGAATGTTGTCCTCGATACAGAAAAACTCTTTATCCAGACGTTCTTTGATGTTGTTGAAAAATGAACTAATCTTTGTGAGATTCTTCAGTAATAGTAATCTTGTTACCTCTAAAGTGGATAACACGAAATATTCTAAACGAAAGTCTTGTTTGATGTCTTAGCAACTGAAAAAAGATGGAAATTAACGTCATTTGAAGTTAATGACTCACTTTTAGTATCTCAAGGACTCAGGATGATATTGTATATGCTTCCATATCTTGGTACAACGCATAACAAGTAGCAGACAAATCAGTGACTATGTGAAGCAACTAATTATAATTTCTTCCATTTTAGACTATAGATCTCTGCTAATCAGAAATCAAATGTATCCTCTTTAACGTTTAACCATATTAGCACAGTTTATCTCTTTTGTAATAACAAATTTATTCCCATGTACACACTTCACGATTTTCATTGAGAAAGAAAAACCTCTGGTAGTAGTATCAATAGCTGAGCGAATGGAGGTGAAGCAACATATAAGTTACCCCGTGCCCTGTGGTAAGGATGTAAGAATACTACCACCGTAGGTCCTATGTGCCGTGAAAGGCGACTAAAAGGACAGCTTCTGTCTTTCAGTCATAATATTTAGTAAAGGGCTAGGCCCACCACCAATAACTGTGGAAACTGCTGCCTTGCAGTCTTACTCTTTAGTAAATTGCTAGGCTCGCTGCAAATAACTGTGGAAACTGCTGCCTTGCATGTGGACTTTTTAGACAAAGGAGGCCCACCGCCAATAGCTGTGGTTCTTGGCTCCAAGGGTATGCGGTCTGATGTTTTAAGAAATATGAATGATGCTTGGGCGTCCCCTGTAAGCGACGCGTATCAGAATCCCCCTACTGGCGTGATAAATGGGCGAGGGGTACTGCAGGGTTCAAGACTGCAGCCAAAGAAGTTAGTGAAAGAGAAGAAGAAAAGAGCAGGTACGTGGAACGTTGGTACTCTAACAGGAAGACTGAGAGAGACAGTAGATGTGATGGACAGGAGGAGGAGGATAGATTTTTTGTGTGTGCGGGAAACTGGTGGAAAGGGGTTGGAACTACAGAGATAGGAAATGGGTATAAACACTATTACACCGGATCAAGAGAAGGAAGAAATAGAGCTGGAATTATAGTAAGTAACAACTAGAAGGAAAAAGTGGTAGAAGCAAAGAGAGTTTTAATGATAGGCTTCTAAAGATTCCAATAATAACAAGGGACAAGGTAGTAAATACAAAGTCAGCATATGCTCCTCAGATGGGGTACCAAGAGCAACATAAAGAATTATTAAGACAAGAGTTTGAGGCTGCCATTAAAGCAGTGAAAGAGGAGGAAAACTAATAACAGGAGCCGATATGAATGGCAGGATGGGAAAGAGAAGAGATGTGTATGAAGAGGTATGCAGAGGCCATGGGTTTGGAATTAGAAATGAAGATAGGAATTATGTTTTGGAGATGGCTCACTTTTGAATTGGCATGTATGAACACATGGCTCCAAAAGTTGGATAAGTACTTGATAACTTATGAGAGTGGAGGAATGCAAAGCCAAATAGATTACATCCTGGTTAGAGAGGTCGACAAAAGCAATGTGACAAACTGCAAAGTGATCTTGGGAGAATCTTGCTTTAAACAACATAGGTTAGTGGTGATGGATTTTAAAATGAGAGGCAGGAAACCCAAGAAGAGAAAGAGGGGATCTAGAATTGAGAGTTGGGACCTTTAGGGAGAAATGAGGGAGCAATTTAGGATGACTGTGAGAGAGAGATAGCTGGAAAGGGGGAATGCACAATTTGGACAGGGTAACAAAGTTGAAAATATCTGGGCAGACACAAGAGAAATATGTTTAGGGGAAGCAGAGGAACTGGTGAGAACCAGCGGATATGGAGTGTCGAGAGGAGAAAAGTGGAGGTGGAATGGAGAGGTGTAAGAATCAATTAAAAGAAAATCATAAGCATTTAAGGACTGAATAGTAAGGCATACACAGGGTGCAGCGGAACGGTATCAAGAAGAGGAAAGAGGTGCGAGAAGGAGGGTAGGTATATTGGAAGGGAAGCAGAGCAGTTGGATGAAAGACAGGATTTGGGTAAATTGGGTGTCATTAATGATATAGATGGAAATATATTGCATAGGGATGAAGACACTAAGGAGAGATGGAAAGAGTATTTTGAACTACTTTTAAATACTGTAAATGAAAGAGAGGAGATGGGGGAACCACAGAGGGTAGAGGGACCAGTGGTGGAGATACAGGATACAGAAGTGAAGAGAGGATTAATTAAAATGAAGAATGGTAAAGCACCAGATCCATCAGAGTTCCAAATTGAAATGCTCAAATTACTAAGTACAGAGGAGGAGAAATGGATTCTGGATTTATTAAAAGCTTTATGGGAAGAGGAAGTAATGCCAAGGGACTGGGAGGAGAGTCTAATAGTGTGTGTGTGTGTGTGTGTGTGTGTGTGTGTGTGTGTGTGTGTATATATATAATATATATATAGTATATATATATATATATATATCATATATATATATATATACTATATATATATATATATATACACAAGCTGAAGGGAGATGTCATGGATTGTGGTAACTACGGGGGAATTAAACTAACAGAGCGTGGATTGAAAGTTTTAGAGAGGATACTAGATGAGAGATCAAAAGAGACTGTAAAGATTGGGGAACAGCAGTATGGATTCAGGATTCAAGAGAGAAAGTGGGATGGTGAATGCCATCTACATAGTAAGACAGCTACAGGAAAAGAGGCTAGAGGGAGACCATGAGCTCTATTGTGCATTTATAGATCTGCAGAGGGCATACTATAGAATGCCAAGAGAGGTGATGTTTTGTGTTTGAGGAAGAGGAAAATCCAAAAAAGTTGCTTAGGCTGGTTGAGATGATATATCAAAGAACGAGCACGAGAGTAATAACAGCAGTTGGGGAAACAGAAAACTTTCAAGTTAGTGTTAGATTACACCAAGGGTCAGCATTAAGCCCATATTTGTTTTGCTGGTCATGGATGTGTTAAGTGAAGGATCAGGAATAAAGAGCTGTGGGAGTTGTTGTACGCCAATGAACTAGTGATTACTGCTGAAAATGAAGAAGACCTACAGAGAAGGGTGGGAGAGGGGCAGGAGTCTTTTAGAGAGCGGTGGCTTAAAGGTGAATGTGAATAAAACAGAGGTTTTGGTGAGCAGTATGGAAGATAGAGACAGAATAGTAATACAAGAAAGAAGAGGCCCGATTATAAAGCAGGTAGGAAATTTTAAATGTTTCTGATCTGCTCTAAGCTAAGACCTCAGTAGGATGTGAGGCTGAAGTTGACAGTAGGATAAAAGCTGCGTGAGAGGGGGGGAGACGGGAAGTGGAGAGATGTAGCTGTAGTAGTATGTGATAAGAAAATGCCGATCAAGCTAAAAGTCAAGATCTATAGCACAGTGATAAGACTAGTTTAAGTATGGATCGGAAACATGGGCTCTAAGAAGAAAAGAGAAAAAACAAAGCTTGAAAGAACAGAGATGACAGTGCCGAGGTGGATTATGGGAATATTGCTGCTTGAGAGATTGGAAAATTACGAAATTAGAGGAAGGGTTGGCTTAGTAAAGATTAAAGAGATGATAAGAGAGTCACGATTGAGATGGTATGAGCATGTGTTGAGGATGGATGACGAGAGGGTGGTGAAGAGAGCTTGGGAGGAGACAGAGAATTAGATAGCAAGATAAAGTGAAGGAAGATATGGCGAGGAGAGGTTCAGTGGAAGATGGTGCTTTTGATAGAAGGCAGTGGAGAAAGGCATCAAGAAACCGACCCCGTAATATAGGTATGGCGGTGGAAAAAATATAATAGTTAGCCCCTCAAAAGAATTACAGTTTATCATTTTCTTTCATGTTTTCGCTAAGTTTTAATCCGTTTTCATTGTTACCCAACGCATCAGTCCTAGTAGGTTGGTACAATGTAGAAGTAGCTTATAAACTGAAAAAAGTCCTAGATTCATACAAAATCTCATTTGTTATGGAAAATACTACAACCATTCCGGTAGATCTAAGTAATAGGTATTCCAGCTCGGCTGACATTTTATGGACCCATGTCTGTGCTATCTACAATTGTCAAAGTTTTTATATTTTCTTAACAGATTTCAATAGTTCCTTGTAACTTTTTTATAGTAATACCTGCTTACGTAACAAGACGCTCAGAAACTTGAAATCAGTTGTATAACACCTATTTATGCTCTAACATTGCATAAACATAAAGTGTGAATTTTAAAAATGGTCACTAGCAGTCATGGTGAAATATTTGGACATTTTACAGCCTTTTCGCCACTAGAAAACCACATGTAGGAATATTATTAAAGCTCTGAAGAAGAATGGAAAATGTTGGTATAACTTAAAAGTTTCTTCTAGAGTAGAGCAATATCTTGTAAATGTGGTATATACTATATAGTTTTTTTTTTTTTTTTTTTTTTTTTTAGTAAATATACAGAATCAATAGCATCGCAGATCTATCTTTCTTCTGATTAGTAGATATATTTATACCTACTGTAACCTCTAGTGAGTGGTGGCTGGATAGATCTTAAGCTGAGAGAGAGAGAGAGAGAGAGAGAGAGAGAGAGAGAGAGAGATTGAAATAAGATTAGTTCGTGGGTATGACGACATTCGTACATATAACTTTGCATCGAAAGGCGTTTTCACTAGTTGATGTTCTGAGAAAATTTAGGTTTGCCTAAATAAGAATGATGAAAACTCTCTCTATCTCTCTCTTAGTATCTATGCCACTGTCTACATAAGCAGTAATATCAAGTCATAATGCAAAGGTAATCATTCAAGTGTCTTTATAGCAGCATTACAGCCTCTCTTCAGCTTAGTAGATTCATTATTCATAGTTATTTTTTCACATCATGACTCATTTTTCAGACGACCACAAGGAAAGACCATGAAACTATGTGCTTAGTACCATTTGCGTTGTGTTCGTTATGCATTTCATCGCCTAAATTGGAGGAAATCTCTAACTCCTACTTCATTCCAAAGATTTTGAGGTCCTATGCGTGTGCAAACGTTGATTCGTCGTGTGTCGTTTCCTTTAATATTTGTGCAATTTTTAGTACCTTTTATTCCAAGTGGTTCTAAAAGTGGAAACAGGAAAACTCCACACACCCCGTCCCCGTTCCCAGGGAGGCTCTCATCCATCTGTCAAGGCCGTTCGTCAAACTCGTTCATCGGCAGTTCGGCTAAAGAAACCTAATAGCTCGGTCGTGTCTTCGTTTCTCCCACTGAATTTTGATGACGGTTTCCAGAGTTGCGCTTTCGAAATGGAAACGGAGGGGGGGAAAGAAACGGGATGGAGTCAAATGTCAGAGGCTCACTGAGACTAAAGGAGGATTTGCAACAGTGTTGCCAAGGCTGTACACGGGTTCCTAGTGATATAAGTGTTGCAAATTATAACTGAAATTAGCTACGTTTCTAGAGCTGACCACGTAACTGGTTGGATCAGTGACTGGTGCCAAATAGATAGGAAAAATCAGTTACATACAAAACTCAAAAAAGAACAGTTGTATTTACTTTTTGTTAAGAACAATACAGGTAACCAAGAAAATCTCGATATAACATTACAAGAACTTGTTGCTATAAGGGAAGTGATTTACCTACATATTCATGCTTGGAACGCATGAATAAAAAGCAATTTTTCTCTAGCTACCATTTAACCCATAGATATTTAACCTTCAAGAGACAGAAAGATTCTCACAAAGTTATCTTGACTAGAGAGAGAGAGAGAGAGAGAGATAGGAATCAGGAATGAAAACTAAAGATTAACCATCCACTTATTTATATATATATATATATATATATATATATATATATATATATATATATATATATATATATATATATGGGCAAAAGCCACGAAGGAAAGTGAAACGAAGGAGTACTGTGAGGCCTTTCAACTCAATGTCCTTTACTTCTGCTAAGTAGATACAGAACATCGAATCGAAGAAGGCTTCCCAATACTCCTTCGTTTTGCTTCGTGGCTTTTGCCTTTATTCATATATTCATTATGTTCTAAGTTTTTATGATTCAGTTATATATATATATATATATATATATATATATATATATATATATATATATATATATATATATATATATAAAAGATAAGATATACCTGAATACTCAATTGTTTCCTCCAGAGATTGTGTATTTTCAGTGATCAGATTATTACTATTAACAATAGTTGTTAAATAAAGTATTCATAAACGATACGTAAATTTAAGAAGCTGGACAGCTATTAAGTAGGAAGATTGTTTGTTTGTATGGTGTTTACGTTGCATGGAACCAGTGGTTACCTATTCAGCAACGGGACCAACGGCTTTACGTGACGAACTTCTAACACCAGAAATACACATCTCTCACCCCTCAATGGAATGCCCGAGAATCGAACTCGCGGTCACCAAGGTGGCAAGCCAAGACCATACCGATCACGCCACTGAGGCTCTAATTAGGAAGAGGTCAAAGGAGAACAGGTAAAAAATTAAAATATTGGCGTAACAGTTGAGACAAACCTTAAGCCAGTTCAAAAATTGTGTACACTTTTTTTGGGTAATTTTTTACCTGCGCCCCACACTTCCCCCTTGCCACACTTCATAACACATGTCCAGAGACCCCTAAAAAATTATGTAACATCGGCTAGTAACTCCCCCCACTCAAATTAGTATGTTGCTTTTTTTAATGCAATATTATAATAGTTTAGCCTAATAACTGGAAATTGTTACCTTTAGGTTTTCCTAAAATTTTAATAATTATGCAAAAAATCAAATAATATATTCTCAATATTATTAAAATGTAATGTCTAGCTTATTGCAGAATCTTCACCATTTCTCTTTTGTCCTTCTGCATCTACATCTTTTCAACAGAAACAAAGGAAAAAATCTAAAGTTGTTGTGTACCGTATGGGTGCACCCCCCTACCCCCACTGTCACACTC
Organism: Macrobrachium nipponense; assembly: GCF_015104395.2. Classification (NCBI taxonomy): domain Eukaryota; kingdom Metazoa; phylum Arthropoda; class Malacostraca; order Decapoda; family Palaemonidae; genus Macrobrachium; species Macrobrachium nipponense. Next base: position 22,548,311 of record NC_087219.1, read on the forward strand.
ATAATACATCACCATAACTGCCCACCCACCCCCCAAGGAATTACGTAATTTTTGAACGACCCCTTTTCTCAAGCTGGGAAGTTTCAGAAACAAAGTGGCCTATGATATGCAATCGTGGCTTTAAGGGGAAGGAAAAACCTCGGATTGAATGCTCTCTCTCTCTCTCTCTCTCTCTCTCTCTCTCTCTCTCTCTCTCTCTCTCTCTCTCTGGTCAACCGTTGGAACGCTTACCCAATAGCGAGGCCTATCTCTATAGATTCTTTGCATTTGCCTTATTTTTCATATAGTCTTTGTCTCCGGGCCAGATAACGGCGTACGGGTAACCATCCCATTACCATCTGCTTCTATAACAATAATGCAATTAAAGGTGACAGTCGAATGAGGAAAGGTGACATATTCTGCTTTCGACGCCTACGCTGGAATAGTGAGGGAGTCGACTGAATTCCTTATTCATTCGCTCTGTTTTCCTGTGTCAGACATATTGCTTCCCAGTCTCTAGCATACGTACTATTGCCTTGTCATTTGAATATTTGTTCAAGGGTCAGATTTATGTTGTATCTCCTGTGCGAGTTTATTATTGTGTGGGTTAACCCAGAAGGGGGAAGATGAGCTACTCTTCTTTTTTGTGGATTAAAATGGCATTATACCGTCACAGGATGTTACGTCTGCAGAAACCTGAAAAGATACTTCTACCTCTATGTTGTCCTTGCCGAAAAATTGTTTACTTACAATTTTTCGGCAAGGACAACGTAGAGGCAGAAGTACGCATGATTTATAGGTAGTACAAGAATTATTTTTATTAACTCATTATTATGCACAAGACTGCCTGAAACTGCAGTGTTTTCCGAGAATCTCTTAGTCATTACTGCCCACTAACTACCTAGCATAGTAGAAAATAGTTTTCCATACTAGTGTCAGTTGAAGTTTCCTTTTCCTAGGTTGGTTAGTGTCAGTTTGTCATATGGGCCCATTTCCATTTCCTTTCTGCTTTGGCAGCCGTATGGATCAAAATCCTTTGAAGGCCAAGTAGGCTAGTTTTGATATTAAGAGTTTTGCAGCCCCATTATCCTGTATCTTTGTTAGTACCCGTTTTTATAAGCTGTGGGTTAGCCTAGTATAGGTAGTCATTTGTACACAGTGATATGTAGTGTTTACTGTCTGATTTATAAAAACTTGTTGGTTAGGCGTATTCCGGTATACCCAGTCAGATGTCGGTAGGTTAGGCTTAGATTTGTTATGCTGTCTGTTGCTGTAATCACAAGAATCCACAATCTTTAGAAACACTTATTACAACCACAGGATGAGTTTTAAGGTGTGAAGAGCAGGTGAATACCTATTACTCAGAGTACGGTTATTATTGTCAAATGTACCAAGTCAAGTGCAGAATGAGGTATTCTGCTTTGTCGTACGTAGGTCTTTGGGGATTTACACAAAAAAAAATGGTAAGCAGGCCTAGGAGGCTTAAAGTCGTCCAGCAGGCTCTCGTAGGCAATATTTAAGATAAACATACTCTGAGGGCTAGCCCAAGTATCCCTTCTTCCTGTTTCACAATAATAGATTGCATTTGGCAGGTGATTTGCTCTTACAGAAATACACCATTGGCTATTATATAAGAGTATTCTGTGGTGCAATCTGGAATCAGTTGTTGAAACCCAGCATACTAACCAGTGCCTGTGGCTTTTATTGTATGTCTCTCTCCTATGACCTTGGATAATGGAAGATAATGGAAGATTTTGCAAGGTAACCGGTTACAAGACCAGATTAATTTCTTTGAATTATGATAAGTACGAATTGTACATTGATCATTGTGTGGGGTAACTTGTGATTCGAACAACCATTGTGATCAATGTAGGGAGTGATTTCTGCACAAGATAGAGAAGATAGTTAAGTATTGTATTAGAGGATATAGAAAGAGTGTAAAGAGAACAGCTAGTCTTGCATCTAAGTCTTCCTTAGAAGTAACTTCTGATCAAGAGATAGATAGGTCTACTGATTCTTCTTTAGTAAATTCACACATTAGCCGATCCAGGAAAATTTCATGGGGCCACCAATTTTCATATTATATATACATATATATATATATATATATATATATATATATATATATATATATATATATATATATATATATATCTTACACCCTTTTATCAAAACTACACAAAGTGGAAACCCTTACCTGTTGTCAATGGCGCCCTCTGTCTGCAAACATGTCATTAGGCTATTAAGCTCACATAAATACAAAAATATACTATTTATTACCCAAAGCAGATTAACATAAAATAGAACAAATTGATTAATAAGTCATAGTGATAAAAACCCAAGTCTGCCCCACAAAGAAAACTATTAAGTTATCATTCCACTCTCCTGGCTAAGTATTCACTCCCAGACTCAGAATGTCAATCGTTTCATTGTATTAGTCAGGATAGAGAATCCCATCTCTAATATCATGGAATAGAGCCCATCTTTAAGATGGGGTTTTTCTCCTGACACCTGCCGTTTACCAAACCGACCTCTTTCCTCTCACAAAAGGAATGAGCCTCTCGCAAGTGCCTTGGTCGGTTAGACCTGTGATATCCGTACAAACGAATGAACATACTCGGCACACCCCAAACTGCCTTGACAATAGTACGAATAGCCTCCAGATTAAAACGCTTACGCATCAGATTCCTTCATTCAAGAAGGCTGCCTCTACAGCTCAATCTGTCTCCAAGCAAGATTTCAACAAAAAGATCTCGTATGCACGCAACTGGATAGCGGTCAGGGATCGTCTTTTCATTTAAACGTCTAAAATCGACGCATACACGGACAGAAACATCTTTCTTAGGAACCGCTAACAAGGGAAAGTTGTAAGGAGACACGCTAGGTCTAATGATTCCTTCTTCCCATCTATTAACCTCTTTCTCTACCTGTTCTCTGGTTTTGAAAAGTATGCGATATGCAGGAATATAGTCAACCCCAATTTATCACCTTGTAAGGCTACCGTATCCCCAAATTCTGCCAAGAGCTCGCTTTTTTGCTTCAACGTGTTCGCTATAATCCGCATTAGCTAAATGTTCTCTAAATATTTGTTTCCTTGATTGCATTTCTGCCTCCGAAAACTCAGGTTTCCCTCTACGATAGCCACTGAACCACTATCACAATTCCAATCTTGGAAATCCAATATATATGTATCCTTCTGGTATCTCCTAACTTTATCATTACAGTTTAGTAATTCTAACCAAGTAATCCCATCCTTGGATACACTGTTCACCGATGCCGTGCTAACAACCCATCTAAGCCTCTCGCTATTTTCAATAACACACACATCTGTGGTTTTCTCACTTCCTTCAATTTGACTTTTACCATAGTCTTCGAGCCAGATAGTAACATAATATCTTCGGATAAAACACCTCTATATCTGTGGTTAGTAGCTCCCCTTTCCACAACCCCATACACATTACCACTCTTAGTATCATCCCAGCATTGTTAGTATCAGAAATAATAATAATATTAGTATCAACATCACCATTCAAAATATCATCACCACCATTGTTATCACCGTGAACTCTGATAGAACCCCTGTAATCATTTCCCATATCAGCAACGTGGGTTTTAATATTACCTTTCTCCGTAACACTCATATCACCGCCATTAATATCACCGAGCCCATCTCCTTTTTCAATAACCTCCATGTCCTCCGTTCTAATCGCGTCCTCATTAGGCAGAAAAACACCAGGTATCCTGAATGTTATCCCATTAACACCCACATGGATCGAAATCTTGTGTCTTCTACAAGCAGAATGACCCAGCAAAAGTCTGTTGCCCAACGCAATTCCTTTCATTACCAAAAATGGTTCTGTTAGTACTCTGTCACCGAGAGTAAACTGTATTTGAACACAACCCAGGGTATTTAATCTATGGGCTTGCACATCACACACCGTCTCCGTTGAGGGTTGCAAAGGGTAATTGGAAAACATGGATTGATACAAATTATAGTCCATTAAATTTATAGACGCAGCCGAGTCTATAAATATCGGGATAATCACATCCCCTACTGTTCCATAAACTATAGGCCTGGGCTCTGGTGCGTCCCCCACGAGACAACAATGGCCCGTACCAATCACCTGTACCCTTTTTGTTGATCGGGCTTCCAAAAATTTCACCGATCCCTTTGCCCTTTGGTTTGACCTGCCTGGGAAGTTCTCACATTATAATTACCAGAACCTTGAGGTGTAGGCCTCACATCTCTCCGCATCTGAGACAGACAAGATTGCCAATAATGATCAGTGCTCTTACACATTCCACAATATTTAACCCTACACAATTTCTTTGGATACCCTGGTTTATTGCAGTTGAAACAGCGCAACTGCTGTTGCTTTTGATCAAGCGATCTTTTGTTATATTCAACTTTTGCAAACAGATGGGGAGGAGAAAATTCTGTGTCTCTTTGCACTCTATCCCTCGGGCCTGTCCCACTAAAAATTGTACTATCTACAGTGGGACATTTAGACATATGTTTCTCAATTTGGGCATAAAGTAATTCTTTGTCTGAAGTAGGTTCAATCTTTTCATCAAAGCTATTCACTATTGCATCCGGTATATCGTGCAAGAGCAGGGAAAAATAGATCAGTTTATGAACGTTCTCAAGAGAGACATTACTCCCTGTAACCCATTTAGATGTTTTCAATTTTCCTACCCAATCCGCCACTGCGTCAAAAAGTTTTGAACTATGTTCTACGAGGCTATTAGTGCCCTTCTGTAGTTTGTAAAGACCCCGAAGGTCCCTCACCATATCTCTGTGTTCCTTTGAGCCATAAACTGTTTTCAAAAATGCTTGCAAATCAGTCCAGGTACGACATTTTGTAAATTGGAAACTCCCGCAACGGTGGGAGAGATCTCCTCTACTGAAATCTAGCAAAGCTTTCGCCTCTCTAAATGCCTCTACACCATCTGTTATATTCTTTGCAGCTAAATAATTATTCACCCCTTCAATGAAAATTTGCACAGGTTGTGATAAAACACCATCTACCATTCCTCTGAAAGGGCTCACGTTCGTTACATGATGTAGTAGCGTTGTGGTACTCTTAGTATCCGCCATCTTTCTCTCTTTCCGGAAGCTCTTTTGTTCTATAAGATTCCCCGATCTCAATAACATCAATGTATTTATATACACAAAAATCCAATCCAGAAAAATTAATACAAATTTTCCCCCAATAATGGATAACGAAAAGCAAACGCGCCCCGCGCCCAGAATATCATCCCACAAAAGCAACAACAACAACAACAAAAAATAGGTAGGGGATAGAAAAAGAAAAAAAAAAGGTGCAAAACGCTTACTAAGCGATCCAACCAGGAGACACCAGAACCACACACACCAACTCTCGCCTCCTTCTTTCTCTCTCTCTCTCTCTCTCTCTCTCTCTCTCTCTCTCTCTCTCTCAGGGCGTGACTCGCAACAAAAACCCTCGCTCACAACATTACCATGTCCGTCGAATTTCGAGAGACATCAAAACAAAAACACCCCTTCGAGTAAATTCGCCACAAACAAAAAAAGAATACAAACAAAAAAAATAAAAGATAAAAAGGAGAAAATAGAAAAAAAAACTTGAAAATACACTCACATCTTCATATGACTGGAAACCGAATTCATATACGCACTGCAATTATGCGTAGCCTGTTCACCACACTCGTGAAACACCTTAATATGTCGAAAACTAAACTTTTTCCCTTCACGTTTTAAAACTGGTTTTCATGAATCACAAAATGGCCGACACCGAGCCAGAGAGATACCCAACGCTCTCAATACCACACCCAACCCATTGAATCAGCAAAAAGAGCTCCGAGTTGCCTGTGACATGATTATAACCCCTTTTCCTACCAAAAAATCTATGTCTAACTAGTCACCAGTCTCTTCGTTAGCGTACCTACAGCTTATAAAATGTATAAAAAGCTTCTTAAACCGCCTGCCACCACTCTTACACCCTTTTATCAAAACTACACAAATTGGAAACCCTTACCTGTTGTCAATGGCGCCCTCTGTCTGCAAACATGTCATTAGGCTATTAAGCTCACAAAAATACAAAAGTATACTATTTATTACCCAAAGCAGATGAATATAAAATAGAACAAAATGATTAATAAGTCATAGTGATAAAAACCCAAGTCTTCCCCACAAAGAAAACTATTAAGTTATCATTCCACTCTCCTGGCTAAGTATTCACTCCCAGACTCAGAATGTCAAACGTTTCATTGTATTAGTCAGGATAGAGAATCCCGTCTCTAATATCATGTAATAGAGCCCATGTTTAAGATGGAGTTTTTCTCCCGACACCTGGCGTTTACCAAACCGACCTCTTTCCTCTCACAAAAGGAATGTGCCTCTCGCAAGTGCCTTGGTCGGTTAGACCTGTGACATCCTTACAAACGAATGTACATACTCGACACACCCCAAACTGCCTTGACAACAGTACGAATAGCCTCCAGATTAAAAGGCTTACGCATCAGATTCCTTCATTCAAGAAGGCTGCCTCTACAGCTCAATCTGTCTCCAAGCAAGACATGATATGTAATTCACTAACACATCACACACTTGTAAGATATATATATATATATATATATATATATATATATATATATATATATATATATGTGTGTGTGTGTGTGTGTGTGTGTATCCAATAAGAGGTCGAGGCTAGTCCCCATTATGTAGCGGGGGAAAAGGCAAAACAACTCAGTACATTGGGTTGCTTTATTGTTGCCAACGTTTCAAGACTATGGTCTCATTTTCAAGGCTATGAAGAACCAAAATACATAAATTACAAACTTGTCCAACAAGATTAGTTGCATACATAAAAAAAAATTTGTAAAATATATAAAACAAACTTTACAACCCGAGGTTCGGTTGCTGAAAGGCCTGCCAGAGCGAGAAGGAGTCGAGATAACCAAGGAAAGAAGATAAGAGTGGGCGGTCTAAGCAATGTATAATGGAACTGCTGTAGTGTTGTTATTCAATGTTGGAACAAGGTGCTTAATGGCCGAGGACTCGAGTATAGGGAGTTGGTTTTCATTAGGGCTGGATAAAATTATCTTAAAATCATCGTAGTTGATTCTGCATTTGCATATTTGTGCATGGTTTCTTATATTTGAAAGCTCTGGACTAGAAAGCTTCATCCCTGTGCGGTAACTAATACCTATGTGTGAGTCACATCGTTCTTTCAGCAATCGGCGAGTGCTTCCAACGTAAGTCTGCAACAAGTATACAAGTAAACTAGACCAAACCGCATCAAATTAGGCAATTTTTCTTTGTGTCGAAAGAATCCGCCTATGGTTTTTGGATTCCTTATGATGAATTTCACATCAACTGGTGGGAAATGTTTGTTCATTATCTTCCTCAAATGCGGTATAAATGAGGTATCATAAGTGTATGGAAAGCTAACATAATATTTTAATTTAGAAGGTAGATGTATTGAAGCTGGTGGCTAGAGGATTTTCTGTAGGGCCTTTCTGATATAACAAGAGAACAGGGCAGTTGGGTAACAATTGGTCCTAAAGAATTTCCGCAAGCTTGCAGGAATTCATCATAAGGAAATTCATCATAAGGAATCCAAAAACCATAGGCGGATTCTTTCGACACAAAGAAAAATTGCCTACTTTGATGCGGTTTGGCCTAGTTTACTTGTATACTTCGTGTTCGTGCAACGAACAGACTTACATTGGAAGCACTCGCCGATTGCTCAAAGTACGATGTGACTCACACATAGGCATTAGTTACCGCACAAAGATGAAGCTTTCTAGTCCCGAGCTTTCAAATATAAGAAACCATGCACAAATATGCAAATGCAGAATCAACTACGATTATTTTAAGATAACTTTATCCAGCCCTAATGAAAACCAACTCCCCATACTTGAGTCCTTGGCCATTAAGCACCTTGTTCCAACATTGAATAACAACACTACAGCAGTTCAATTATACATTGCTTAGACACCCCCCCCCCACCCCCTCTCATCTTCTTTCCTTGGTTATCTCGACTCCTTCTCGCTCTGGCAGGCCTTTCAGCAACCGAACTTCGGGTTGTAAGGTTTGTTTTATATATTTTACAAATTTTTTTTACAATTTTCACTTAGTGTTTAATACAATATATGTTTTTAGTTATTTGATTTTTATTTTTATTTTATTTTTTTTCTCGTGCTTATTTGTATGTAACTAATCTTGCTGGACAAGTTTGTAATTTATGTATTTTTGTTCTTTATAGCCTTGAAAATGAGACCATAGTCTTGAAACGTTGGCAACAATAACGCAAGCCAATGTATTGAGCTGTTTTGCCTTTTCACCTGCTACATATACACATATATATATATATATATACTATATAGTATTATAATATATATATATATATACATATATATATATATATATATATATATATATATATATTATAATAATAATAATAATAAAGGAGCCCATAAAAATACCAAGGTAGGAAATGAATGAGAAAAGCTACAGAAAAGGTGGCATTTATACAAAGAGATCCATCCACCGGTAGCACGTTTTTCTAAGTCACCCCCACTGATAAATTTCTTCTTTAATCTTCTTAAGCATACGTTGAAGGAAGATTCTATCAATGATATCTGAATCCCAGGCATCCTTTGAAATATTCATTACCTGTCTTTATTTAATCAAGGCTGCCTCTAACAAAGACAGGTAATGAATATCTCATAGGGCACCTGGGATTCAGATATCATTGGTAAACTCTTCCTTCAAGCAATGCACAAGAAGATTAAAGAAGAATTATCAGTGGGGGTGACTTAGAAAAATGTGCTACCTGTGAATGGATCTCGTTGTATAAATACCACCTTTTCTGTAACTTTTCTCATTCATTTCCTACCTGGAGAGAGAGACAGCAGTCTCTGAAATATAGTACTTTCTATATTTTGGCATTTGTATGGGCTCCTTTTATTACATGGAATTCTGTTTTAACAGAACATTTTTACCAGTCATATATATATATATATATATATATATATATATATATATATAATATATATATATATGAATAACTTGATCACGAAATATATACAACGTGATGGTATGTATAAATAAAGGTAATGCCACAGAGGAAAATGAAAAGACGAGAACTGCTGAGATCTTTCCGTCTTAACGACCCTTTACTTAAGGCAAGGCTGATCAGAACAAAGAAGAAACACAGTAGAGGTTAGCATATACCAACGGACAATACAGGATTAACAAAAGGTCCAATTCACATTAAAGAAACGAAAAAACGCCCCGTGGGCTACATTAAAGATTTAGAAGCAGCCACCACACGTGGTCACAGGTAATTTACTCAGACTACAATACTTTTTTTAAAAACAAGGAAGCATATACGACCGGACAGTACAAATTTAGCGAATTCCCGAAGAATAGATTTAGGATTTAGGAGGGTCGTTAAGACCGAAAGATCTCGGCAGTTCTCGTCTTTTCATTTTCCTCCGTAGCATTAACTTTATTTACACATAGCATCACGTTTTATTTATTTCATGTTATTCCTCATGAGGGCCACGTAGACTTTTACTTTCCTGTTTATACTGCTGAGTCACCTCTTTCTCCAAGTCCTTATTGGTAGCACACACTACCAGAATTCGCTTGAAATTCCTGAAAAAAAATGTCTGGTGGAACAAGTATTACCTAAATCTTTGCCACCACGCCACATAAGATACGACCAACATCCTTTTCATGAATTTTCTTCAATGATGTTCAAACGTCACATTGCTGCCGAGAAATTGGAGGAAAAGGAGAAATTTAAATAACTGGAAAAAGTCCGACATACTTTTAACTATTCGATATCCGCTGATCGGAAACACACATTAAGGCAAGAAATATATGGAAAACTTCGTAGAACCACAGACACATTGATTAGAAGACTGGATAGAAAATTAAAAAACCTTATCAACAGTGACTGGACCAATAATGATAAAGTGATTGTGTAGTGAATTTATCAGGTAAACAAATAAGTGAAAATGCAGTGCGTGCATTAGGCTGGTTTGTCTTTCTTCATTTCCAACAAACCTTTAGCTATATCAATAGCGATATATCTATATAAGTTTGAAAAATACTGTGACCTACCACAAAACCATTTAGACATTATCACAGGCATGACATATCTACGTATGCCTATCATGAAAATAATTTCCTTGCTCACTACAGAAAAAGCTTAAGAGAATTGAAGAATGATACTAGTTTACACATTACTAATGCCGATAAATCCAATAGTTTAGTAGTTCTGGTCAAAGTTGATTACATAGCACGCATGCATACTTTATTAGAAGATGAAACACGGTCTGGATACAACAGGTCAGCCAGCGCGCAGCTCTGGGTATGAATCGCCAATACTGTGACGTCACGCGCTCTGGTCTCTCGCACGTGGTTAACCAAAACAATATGCTACTAGTCGTAAGCTAAACTATAAGACTTGCTGTGTGTCCATATATCTTTTTATTCATTCATTCATTCTACCATTGATAATGCCAAGTAACTGCGCATTAATTGGCTGTTCTAATACACGTGAAAAAACGAAAAACTCCAATGTAAAATACCATCGTTTTCCAAAAGAAAAGCCATACAAAGACCAGTGGGTACATGCCTGTTGTCGTGCTGACAGAATTAACGTCGTGTTCTCTGATGTTCCCCATTTAATCAAATTAATAAGAAGTAGTTTATTGACTGGTTTTTTCCTTAATAATCAAGAGTGTATTCAGCTTCTAGCATACGAGTAATACTTAGTAAAACCAAAACGGACTATGGGCTTGCATATCAGATCAATGAAATGCATTTTAATGTAACGGGTCAACAAAGACAGCGCGTTACATTAGCAGTGCAACTGGTGTCTACATCATGTACCAATTCAGTAAAATATTTAGGCGAAACGAGACTGTTGAAGTGTCAAAACTGGAGTGGAACGTCTGATTTTATTCTTTTAATAACGAATGATTGGCTCGACATCACGAATTTTTCATGCATGTATGGAGAGTTTGGTAAAAACACTGCTTTTAATATTGATACAGAAAAACAAACAACTAAATTAAATTCCTCAAGGTCATCGAGTTAATGAGTATTATGAGTTAAAAGTCCTAATGCAATATATATATATATATATATTATATAATATAAATATATATATCTATATATAGATATATATATATATTATATATATATATACTATATATCATTCCTTGTGGAGAAAGAAATAATTTTTTTCATGTAAATCCACCATTGCTTTATTTAATGTTAAAAGCCTCTCATAGTATTGGCTACCTGCTGACAGAAAGATTAAATCAATATTGCCTTGAACATTTCTTTGGGTGTATAAGGCCATGGATGGTCACCATGATCATCCAAATTCAGGCATAAAAAAAATGTTGTTGGGGAAGGAAATGAAGGTAATAAGTGAAAAGTGTAACATCACCTCAGTTGAAAAATCCCTTGAATCTCCCAATGAAGGTGAGTATCTAACAAAAGAAAGGGAGTTAGCATTAGAAATATGACTAACAACACAGATGTTTAGACATTTAGATTTTGACTTAGGAAAAGATGTTTTTGATGAGGAAGAAAACCTTTTGAGAGCAAACAGAAATTTAAAAAAAAGATATCGATGGAGTAATTGAGGAGGAGGCTCTTAAATACATTGGGGGATATATTGTCAAAATATTTTGTGTGAAATACCCTGAGTTAGGAAATAAGAATAAAGAAGTACCAAGGAGTGATACTTGGATAGACTGTGTAAGTAGGGGGGAGTTGCATGTACCTTCTAGTCATTTTTTTTTTTTCACAGTTAGTAATAATGTGGGAGCTCTTTAATGCTGTACACGGGAAAGCACTCATAGAGGGTAAACATTGTTTTAAAAAGCTTTACTTTGAATTGAAAAAGCTTAATATTGAAGTTCCTGACGATGTTATAGCTTTTTATGTAAAGATATCCGTATATTTTCGAATGAGGTATCTTAATCATTTGATAAAGTAAAGGAAACGTCAAGGACAACCATGCAGGGAGGTCCTAAGTAAAAAGATAAAAGTTGTAACTCAATAAAATATTTTCAAAATGCAAATGTTGTTATATTTACATTCTTTTGACACTTGAAAGATCTCATTATCAAAAACATTCCCTTCTTAAAAGATTCTTGACGGTGTATTAGACCTACTTTCTTAATGATTCTCAATACCGCGTTCCCTCAGATGACGTAGGTGCTTAAAATTGAGACGCTGTCTGGCTGACCTGTTCTATCTGGACCGTGAGATGAAACAACTTAAAAAAAAAAAAAAACTCGCAAAAAATCCGTTGGACCAAGTAATGAAAAACTTTAATATCACTATGAAACAAATTCTTAAAGTTAAAAATATAATTGTTGTGTAAATCAACTGTAAAGTGTCCCTCATTACCGTATTAAATTGCCTAGGTAAAACTCATAAGGAAACCAACCCAAGGAAACCAACCCTATGCGGCCAATCATTAATACTGTAGGACCAATTATTTATAAACTATCTAAATATATTACTAAATTGTTATCCCCGCTACTTGGAACTGTAGTGATATCGGTCAATTTTGATGTATGTTCCTTGTTTGCAAAGTCCTTATTGTCTCTGTGTTAGAACGTTTAAGTAATGAGCTTGTATCGCATGAATTACCTATGTCCGTTAGTCGCATAATTTCACTGATTAAATTGTGTATCTGTGATTGCAGACTTACTTTTAATGGAGAACAATTACCAACAAATATTTGGTATGGCCATGGGTAACCCCTTATCACCTCTCCTTTCAAACTTATATATGGAATTTTTTTAAAGAACACCTCCCGAATATCACACTTGTCCCCTTAAAATGGTTCAGATGTGTAGATGACATCTTAGTAGTCTTGCCTTTTGGTTTCGATGTAATAGATTTATTGCCTAAATTGAATAATTTAGTGCCATCCATAAAATTCACTGTTGAAATTGAAAATAACAATGTCATCCCTTTCCTAGATGTATCAATACATAGAGAGTCTTTCCAACGTAAATTCAGCATTTATAGGAAACCCACAAATAATTCAACTTATGTACATTTTTATTCTGGCCACCATCTTGATATTAAAATTTCAATTTTTTCTTCCATGTTCTTATGTGCCTTGCGGATTACGAGTCGACAATATCTTGACCAAGAAATAGAATACATAAAAAAGATAGGAAATGAACTCTGTTACCCACCTCTTATAATTTATTTATGTTATCAAAAAGCTCACAAAAAGTTTTATAGTGTTGTTAATAATGAAAAAGAAGCCCCTAAAAATGTACTTAGTTTGCCTTAATTTCATGGATTTGAAACCATAAAATCAATATTTAAATCTTTTAAAGTTAATGTTGTGTTATCTTATAACAATACCATTAAAGGTATGCCAAGTAAGAATAGTCCTGTAACAAATAACATCATTTACAAAATTCCTTGTATGGATTGCCCATCTTTTTATATCGGCCAATCAAGCAGACTTAAATGTACGAATAAAGCAGCATGGTTATTCAGTTGGAACAGCCCAGAGTTCAAATGCACTATTTATTCATCTGAGTGAAAAATCTCGTTGCATAAATTGGGGCGATAGCTCTATAATTGCTAGGTCTAATGATTATGTTTCAAGAAATTATACAAATCACTATCAAAAAACAACCCAAATCTTAGTCTAGGATTGTACCATTTGGACCCATATATTTGTAAAATGTTTATGAAGGGCCTTAAAATAAATGAATTAACTACTTATTAATTAGTCCCACATGTTTTTAGTTATTATTTCTCTCTCTCTCTCTCTCTCTCTCTCTCTCTCTCTCTCTCACATGCCCGCTGTATTTATATCTTATGTTTGTTTCTCACTCATTGTTTGAACATTTTTGTAAATTTCATGTTACTTAATACAAAGTGTGTTGTTTTTTCTAATTGAATTGCCTTCGACCGCACCCCTCCTAAATCCTTAATTTATCCTTCGGGAATTTGCTAAATTTGTATTGTCTGGTCGTATATGCCTCCTTGTTTTAAAAAATGTATTGTTGACTGACTAAATTACCTGTGACCACATATGGTGACTGATTCTAAATCTTTAATCTAGCCCATGGGCGTTTTTGTTTCGTTTCCTTAAAGTGAATTGGACCTTTTATCAATCCTGCATTGTCCGTTGGTATATGCTTACCTCTACTGTGTTTCTCTTTGTTCTGAACTTCTGATCAGTCTTGCCTTAAGTAAAGGGTCGCTAAGACCAAAGATCTCGGCAGTTCTCGTCTTTTCATTTACCTCCGTGGTATACCTATATATATATATATATATATATATATATATATATATATATATATATATATACTATATATATATATATATATATATATACTATATATATATAGTATTATATATATATATATATGTATGTATGTATGTATATGATGTATGTATGTATGTATGTATGTATGTATGTTATATATATATATATATATATATATATATATATATACTATATATAATGTGTGTGTGTGTGTGTGTGTGTGTGTGTGTAATGTAGAGAGAGAGTATCCTACTGGTTTGGCAGTAAAAGAGATAGAGGATACATGACTTCGGTAAAAGCTACTGAAAAAATGCTAGCTTTACAAGGCGTTTTCATATATAGCTATGTAACTTACCAAGTAATTACATTGCTCAGTTTCAATCGCTGGCAGCTTAAAGAATTTTAAAATCATGTTAGCGCTAGGGTAGGTGTTGGTATAGGTATTTGCCCCACCCACTTTTGGGGTAAGAGAGGAACAACTCCAGCAAGTAGTCGATTGTTTATTGCCGGCTCTCGACTGTAGTTCAGTTGTGAGCGTTCGGCTTGGACTTGATTTTCGTCGACTTTTCCTTCAGATTGGTTTGTTGAAGTACTGGCAGCCTAAGGCTTTATTGTTTTTTTTTTTTTTTATTTAGTTCTCTGTTAGAGACTTATTACTACAACAAATTGCCGAATTTTACTTTCAAGATGATTACACCTTTTTTTACAATGTCTGACATTGGTGGTACTGGCTTAGGGTATCGTAGCAAAGGCTGCAATACCAGATTGACAAAACAAAATTGTGATTCACACACCTTGTGCATTGAATGTATAGGATACAAATGTTCAATTGATTAGACAGCAATGATGGTGCAGAGCCAAACTAGACATGGAGAAGTGGACGGTTTTGAGGTCTCACTTATCCAAATTGGAGAGATAGAAGGTATAAGGCAGCCTCTAGAGCCAAGACCAAGACTGTAGAATTAAGACTTTAGATAATTCTGAGAAGTCCTGTGTAGATGATCCTTATGTTCCATGTCTGTTCCACTTTGTCACCTGTTCCCAGTCCTCTAATTAATCAACCTGCTCCTCCACTTCCAATCCCAACCCCATTGCCAGCCTCGAATCTAAATTGTGTGTAGAAGGTTTGGTGCCCATCATTAGAGATAAGGAATGGAATATAAGTGTTGTTAGTGTAGTGGAGAAAGCAGTTGTTCGTCCCGCCAGTGCTCCTAAGCGAGGGTCACCGGCATACTCTCCTGAATCTGGGAGCAGTCATACCAGAGGCCGTAGGGAGGTCAGTGGGGACTGACCACGAATAGTCTTCCCCTCAGTCGGCCCTGTTGCAGCATCCCAGGTCGCGAATATGGATGGCCGTTGGAAAGGCATCCAGAGGTTAGTAAAGTGTCAGTGGAGGAGTCGACTGTTAGTCCCACCAATGCTCCTAGGCAAAGGTCACTGGCATACTCCCCTGCATCTGGGAGCAGTCATACCGGACGCCGTAGGGAGTTCAGTGGGGACTGCCACAGACAGTCATCCCCTCATTCGGGCTTGTTGTCATATCCCCAGGTTACAACGAAAGATAGCCATTGGAAAGGCGTCTAAGAGGAAGTGCACAGGCTGTCCTCGAGCTCTGAGGGGTACAGCACTGAGAATAGACGCCATTGGTGCTTTAGTGACGAATCACAGCCTTTGAAGGGGCTGGTTTCTGACACAGTCCGCTCTCCCCGCCCCAAGTGCTGTGTAATAGATTTAGCAAGTCAGGTAACCATGTAGTTTCTGGGATTCACCAGAACGTTTCTTCTCTGGAACGACCTGTGCTAGAGCCAGGGCGTTCTTCCGCAACACGTTTCTCCTATTCTCGAGAGGGGAAGAGTGCCCGATGGCACCAGAGCATCTGAGCACCCATAGGCAGCCGAGCTGTTACTAAGCCATGAGCACCCGAGCACCCAGGGACGTCTGGGACTCTACTTTTTCAGAACTCTTATACATACCCCCTTCTACAGTCAAGAGTGTTCACATGAACAGACTTTGCCTTTGCACTCTGAAACGTGCTCGGTGCCAGATGCCAAGCAAGTGGTGCCAGCTATTCCTAGGTCTTTCATGGATCATTCATTATAAATGATTCAGCGTTAGTTATCTGACATTTTGAGTCTGCTCAAGGAAGGCCCCTCTTCTAAAATAGGACCATAAGAGTACATAGCTGTCGTCCGTGTATTCGGAAGAGGATGATGTTTTTGATAAGGCTTACCTCCGATTGCTTACGTGGCATTATTGAAGAGCCTGCTGCATGACTTCCCAGCGTCGACGTTTTTTCATAATGGTTGATCCTGCAGAGAACAGACTGTCCAGGAAAATACTTTATCCTTTGGCTAGGAAGGCTCTTGGCGAATTGGATAGTTGGCTAGCTGAGAAAAGCGAGTAGGGGAAATTTTCATTTAGCTATCCCCCTTCTTGTCTTGAGTGATGGAGGTATTCGACTTAGTCTAATAGACTCATTGTGCAGGTTGGTTTTCAATGGATGTAGTCAAACTGATATTTCCCCCTAAGGAGATTGATCATCTCCTTAAAGAAACCTCTTCAGGGTTTTTGAGGTTTTGAGTTGCTTGGTGGGCACATTGGCCTGGAAAGTCAATAATATTCCATAATACCAGAAGACATAGCAACTAATTGGCTGAACTGAACGTCCTTTCAAGTGCGGATAAGGGAATAAGGGGTGGATCTTAAGAGTTTGCATCGCTCTAGCCACAGCCACACCATGTTGAAAGCACCGCTGCTCATCCAGTCAGCGAAGTTAAGTAATGTTGGGTCTGGTCAGTACTTGGATAGTGACTGCCTAAGAGCATCAAATGCTGTGCATGTCTTAGGTATCCTGAAAAAGAGAGAGATCTGGTGCTCTTTTATGACAAAGAATGTCACTTCTTCGCAGAGGTCAATACTGTTATATTCTCTTGACCGCCAACATGTCTTCCCTAGTTTGACGGTGTGTGATATTTCTTGTGAACTGTAAAAGAAGAGCTCTTCTGAGGCTGCTACCACAGAGAGTAAGTCTGCTCAAACATCCCTATTTCAACCGCTTCCGCCAATGATTGTCCATTTTGGCTCTGACAGGTGATAGACTATCGGGAAGCTCCTCCGAAAGAAGGAAGTTTCAAGAACTGCTTCCGAAGCAATTGCAAAGTACAAGTGTGCCTCTTCTGACAAGGTCTATCAGACCAAGTGGGCCATCTTTAGAGTTTGATGTAAAAGGCGTGATGTCTCGGCTTCTACGACGTCTGTAGAGGGTGTTGCAGACTTCCTCCTGTCTTAAGGACGACTAAGAGCCTGTCATTGTCTACAGGCATGCAATTGACAAAAAAGTGGGTTTTGCACAAGAAGATGCCGTAAGTGCTTCTATCCTGGTATTTTTGGCAAAATTGAAGATCCTATCAATCCCTTGCCTCGTTCATTTTGACGGAAATATTAGCCCCAGAGGAAGAGGAGAGGCCCGTGCCCAGTGAGAGCACTAAAATATTATTTGGACAGAACAAAAAAGATTTCAAGGTCCCTATAAAGAACTGATAAATGAAGCCCATGTAGTAGTTGGAGAGGACTTAACATCAGTAAGAGCTAAAGCTCATGGAATCAGATGGGTCACCATATCATTGTCCTTCAGACACATATTGGAAGTGTAGATCGGTTTTTTGTGACTCATTATCTGAAAGCGTAGAAGTGTAATTCGATAATTGTAGTGTTTTAGCACTGTCGTCCGTAGCTGGCAGGGTGCTGGGTTAAGAAGCATAGGAAGCCTTTCTTCCTATCTCTTTATATCTTCACCATGATATTAGGTGTTGAGTTCAAGGGGAACCTGGGGGCATATAGTGCTCAGAGTACCCTCCATTCTTATTTTCATTTATTTGGGTGGTGTTTTTATATTGTTGCATTATAGGTGATTTATGTTGTTTTGTCTGGTCATTACTTAGTCAGTCTATGCCCAAGGCAGGGACAACTGACTAATACTTTTATGCTTTGAGGTCACTGGGTTCATCCCTTGTTACAAAGCCCCACTGTTGTAGAGGTGAATCTGGCCAACTAGCCACATCATACATAGATACGATAAGAGCTGATCAGAGGCAGTATCTACCTGCAGCAGCTCTCTTATTAGATAAGGAATAACAAGCATGGTTTCAATGCTGTTATTTTATATTCTCTAAGTCATTATCATTAATAATGTCTGGAGTAGAATCTAGCCATATCCCACCTCCAGGTCAATTTGGGATTCAGCAGTGTGATTACATACTTGGTATGAAATCACATTGCAGTCCACGGTTATCAGCAGGGGTTCCGTTCTCAGCAGGGTACCAATAAACAAAAACCGCCATTAACCAAAACTTTGTGATTTATGCTGCTTATGACCCCAAAATCCAGTTAATGGCGCTGATATCCGGTTAATGGCACCCCTGTTAGGTATTTTAGGACTCCATAACTGCTGCTTATGGCATCGATAACCATACCTCGATGCATTATGGCACTAGACAAATGCCATAAAACTGTATCTCCATTAACCAAATCCACCGATAACCAAGACTGCCTGTATATAAAAATGACATTTTTATGATCAAATAACATTTGATATATATACAGTGTTCCCCCAGTATTGACGGGGGATAGGTACCAGACCCCACCATGAATAGCTAGAACCCATGAATAGTTGAAACCCCTATAAAACACTTAAAACTGCATATCTTGTTAGGTAAAACTCAAGGAAAACCTTCTAAAAATGTTTATACTACCTGGTTTTTTTAATAGTTACATCACAAAAAGTGCATTTTATGATCAAATTGGAAAAAGAAAAAAAACAAGAATTTGTGGATATTTCTCATAGACAGATACCGCAAATAGGCAAATTTTCCACAAATAATGGGGGTATATGTTCCTGAGAGAAATCTGCGAATACGCGAGTCTGTGAATTCACTGTGCTTACAAAGTAATTACGAATCAGAGGCCTCCCTCCTCCCACCATATGGGAAAAGGGTGGAAACAATTGACTACTTCCTGGAGTTGTTCCCCTCTTACCCTGAAAGTGGGCGGGACAAATACCTTTTCATTACGACTCGCGTCAACATAAGTAAAGCATGTCGAATCACAAGGGATTGTTCAGCCTAAAGTGAATTGAAACATACTAACCAAATTGTAGCCTAAGGTCTATACTACGACACCCAGATTGCTAAACTCATTCCAAATAACATTCAAGAAATGATATTAACTTACTGCGAATGTGAATGGCTTACTCATTATCCCTAGCCAAGATTGTCTAAGACCCAGCTTTAGCATAGTCTCCTCGTTATTTTCTTCCAAAGAACATCAAAAGAAATTTCTCCCTATCATTAGTTATGCATTATCCTCTAAAGGAACTTCCCAAAATTAACTTCAAGACAGGAATACTTGGGTGTTTAAGGCTCGGAGATCCCAATGATTTCTTGGAGATTGCAGGACAAGGTCTTGTCCAAATGGCTGCTTAACTAAGATTGTTTACTCGAGTCATTTCCAGTAGAACTGCACTGTATGGGCACTGTAGGAGGACTGAATTCACGGTGGCGACTGACCAACAAAAAACGTTTGACTAACTATCAAATCAACAAACAACCGATGATCAATACCTAAGTGCTATTAAATGCTCACTTACAAACTAATATGTACACGAAATAACGAAACAGTGCATTTCCAACTAAATACAAATATAACAAAAAAACAATACCTTCCTTTCATACAATACACATTTCCACTTCATACATGAAGAAAATATGGAAATATACATAACTTGTGGCAAAGTATAATCTTTCTTGTTGAAGTTTCAACATACGCCCTGCAAGAAAATCTCATGTCTACATTTTTTTATCAGTGCTTCCCTGGCTTCTGCAGCTATCTGGGCATTCTTTCTGCTCAGGCAGATGCTTGGCTGAATATCTCCTTATGCAAGATCAATTTTTTCTATCTCCTTCCACAGCTCTAGGGGGTATAACTTAATTACAGGTCTCATGAGCTGGTTATGGGCCATTCTTTGAGTAGCCACTCTTGGGACCTTGTCTCACTCCATATGTAACTTGATTACAGTCCCTTGTTATCGGGGGAGAGGGGGGATGGTCCATTCCAGCTGCTTGATAATAAGCAAAAACTCCAATAACCGAAAATCGGTGATTTCTGGTGGCGATAAATGGTTTAATGGAGCTTCTGTTAGATATGTATCGTCTATGATAATCGGAAATCGGCAAATTATGGCTCCAAAAACCACCGATTTTCGGCGCTACACAAGCCCCACCAGATCGTCGATAACCGGGGACTTCCTATACTTAGCCCAACTTCCACTTGCTCCTGGGCCCCTCATCATGAATGAGGACTACTTCCCCTATCCCGGGCCAAGGGCTATGCATTGTTCCGACTCGATGGATCTCTCTTAGCAATGTTAAATACTCTCTCATCCATCTTTTCCACAGGTTGTCACACAACCTGGACACATACAAGAATTTTTTCTCAATGAACTTTCTCCATCCATAGTAGGGATGTGCCCAAGTATCGGTATCGATATCGGTCGTATCGGCTAGTTTTTGTGGTATCTGTGAATTTCTGGCCGATACCAGCTGATACTTTTGTTATTAGTATAGAAATTTAAAACCGTTCTAGGCTTCCTAAAATGTACAGGCAGTCCCTGGTTTACGACACGGATTCCGTTCTTGAAACGCATCGTAAGCCGTAACATCAACGAAAATCATAAAAAATCCTAAGAAAACCTTACTTTTAATGCTTTGGTTGTTTTGAAAACTATGTAAACTACATTTCTAGGCTCAACCTGTGCCGCTCCGTGAAATGCTCCTTATAGCATCATTTCTGAGGTATATAACTGCTATATATTACCAGAGAAAAAGTTGCATTGGAATGCTAGGGATAAACCCAGCTCGCTCACCCATATAGGGTGTCGGTATAGTAACTGGGGCGTGAAAAAACCACTGTCAGAGGTCTCGTACCAATTAAATCTATCATCTCACAAATTCCCCCGTTACTACGAGGTGCCATTCTACATCCCACTACTGTCCGTTACTACTACTTCCACCCACGTGATCCCGCTTATTCCTTTCATAGCATCATAAGAAGTGCACGCGTTCCTTTTGTGTCTTTTGAACTGTGAAGTTTTCCAAGATGTCTGATCGGTTGGAAGCCTCTACTGCTAAGTTGAGTATTTCAATTATCAGTTCTTGATCTGGAGGTAGCGATAGTCTGTATACGTTTAATTACTTGAGTAATTTAATATCGGGAAGTTCGGATGACGCCGTTCCCTGTCAGCCATTTTGATGTCGCTACCTCCTAGAGTCTTTGTTGACATGGCGACTAGCAATTAGTTCCTCATACTATTTGCGGTCTGCTTTTAAATTTAGACATCTTATATTTTGATTATTATTCGCAAGGTTACGCGTTGTGCTTTTATAGAAAATTTTTATATTAGGTTATTTGGCTTGCATTAGGCTACCCGACCGGGCCATATACAGCCTCGGAAGGTAGCCTATACAAGTAGATGTTACTTGTTTATACATATGACTACTGATCTAAACTGTTAAGTCAATTATTATTATTCGATTAGTATTACTCCCTATTCCTATATAAGGGATTAGGCTAATTTCAGTTGAGGGCATGGTAGAGATGGAACCTCGTTACCACAGGATGATATCCTTAATTCAATTCTATCGGTCCAGTCGGCATTTTACCTGATTGTGGACATCTAAATTTTGTAGGGCGATGTAGTCTTCCTGACCAGGTCGGCAGCTACCCGATTTTGGAGGGCTAGGCTACACGCTTATTTCTCCTTATGTTCCTCTCTCTTCCTCAGTATTCAGTTTAATTTTACCTTTTTGCTTGCCATGATAACCTATCTAATAATATTTATCAATTTGGTAATTAATAATTGTGTGATTTATGGTCATTGTGTTAGGGTTAGGCTACGAGCATATTATTTTGATCGCGTGGATCCACTGTTTCTCGGAGGGTTGTCCCACCTGGCCAGTCACTGGTCCACTTGATCACGAGCGAGCCACTCTCCTCGGCTGGTCCCCCTCTTCGCTACCCACCTCGGTGGAGTAAACCTCACCACACCCCATCCATGGGGTACCACGTGACTCACTCGCTCTAGAGCATGAGTGGGGATCAGCTGAGATGAGAGAGTGGGTACGCTCTTGCTCTGTGGGTCGAGGCAAGTCGCGCTCTCTCCTGGCTACTAATGGTTGACCTCCGGACGTGCCGGACGGAGTACTTGCCACGTTCCTAGTATTCTTCTTGCGGTGTCCTCTTCTTTGTTCCTTCCGCTTATGATAAGACAGGGATAGCCTGCAAAATTTTATATGTATGCTATAGCTTAATATTTAATCCAGATTCAGGTATCTTACCCTGATCTGAGGTGTAGGCCACCCCTATTGGAAGAATGAAGCGGGGTGATTCCGGAGGAGGGTTACATGTGATGTCTAGTATTGACTTATATAGTGTTAAGTTTGTATTAGAAACTATATGATGTATGAGTTTATACTCCGTTTTCTTTAATTATTGTTGTTGTGTCGCATGGAAGGCTCCCGGAGCTGGCGGGAGCCATTAGTGCTCACCCCTCTGTAACCTTTCTACTACCTGTTCGACCTACCTCGGTAGGCGTTCAAGACCTGCGGGTCATACTCAGTTAGCTTTCCGGAGCCGACGGAATGGTATAGGTTTACCATCCAATTTTTACCTTAGAAATCACCTTCCCCGCACCGACGGGCTAATACTGATATCATACAAAATGACGACAATTACAATAGTGAATGACCAAAGATATTAATGATTATCTAGCCTTGCTGTAATAAATTATGCATCCACCTGGAATTTGAGTAGCTTAGAACAAGCTTACCTTAAGAACTCCGGAGCTTCCTGTAAATTCCAATATAGGATAATCATGTATCAATTTCAATTACAGGTAGTACGATGCCAGATGATGGCTTGTGCAGCTGTTCTTCAGCAAGCTTGTGGGCATGAGGTCTGCAGATCTCATGCTCCGTGTGCAGTCCAGGTGGACGACATGGTTGTGTGGCACCCTGATGGGTGCGAGATCTGCTACGGGCTGGTCTCTAAGATAACCGCAGAATCGGTAAGTATTCCGTTTCGTAGTCTAATAATTACTTCCAAATATGTTTTGAAGACGATTTTGGAGAAATTTATTAAATCAAATAATTTTAGTCAATCCTAACAGAAACACACTCTTTCAGACCCCTCAGGCCATCAAGAGCTCCACCATGTCGACTCTCAAGATCTGGGTCAGCGGGCTTGCAAGAAACATAAAGGCAAAGAAACCCTACACCCTGGCGGAGGAGATGTGCAATCTCATTTACCCTAACGCCAAGATGTCGGCGGCGGTGGCCAGGGAAGTGGCGGAACCCATAATCGCCAGGATTAGGGAAGACACCCAAGTCTTGCCAGAGGATCTTGAGGGACTGGGAGAGGTGGTGTTGGATGACGTAGCAGCCATCAATTTAGACTTAGAGCCGATGGTCCTTGACGCCACGGAACAAGGTAGGGAGGTAAGTGAGGCAGGAGGTGCCCGGTTTAGGATACCTATTCCTAGCCCGGCACCGTCTAACTCTTCATCTCAGACTTCCTTCCAAGGGTTTACTGGAAAGAACATGGCTGGGGACAGGCCATGCTCAGTAGCCCCGAAACTTAAACACTTGAAGAAGGCCTTATCAAAGCCTAGTAAACCTTCCAAACTGCCCAAGCCATCCAAGTCATCATTGGCTTCTAAGCCATCGAGAGACTCTGTCGCTGCTACTCCCTCACATCACGGGTCGAGAGCAAGGAGCTCGAAGGCTAAGACGCCGGAGGTACCCTTTGATCTGGTAGCCTTCTCGAGCCAGTTGATGGAACAAATAGGCAGCATAGTCCAATCTCAGATTGGATCCATAGCTGATCGCCTGCAGTCTATGGATACCCTGGCCCAAAGACTGCAAAATCAGGAGACCCTGATTGAGAATCTCTTGCGATCCGGACTGCCACAACAACAGCAGTACGTGACCTCGGACGCCTCTAAACTTCCGGCGTTCGTCAAAAGCAATCCTTGGCGACTGGCCTTACATGCCCCATTCGTGGATGGCATGTTGAATCTTGAGGGATGTGGCCTGTAGATGATTTTGAATTCTACCCACAGGGACTTCAATTTCCCTTCCCGGGTTACGCGCGCCTAACTGAGGAAGCGCTGGTAAGGCTAGATAAGGTTCCGAAGGAAACTGTAATCTACCCAAAAGAGCAAGCGCAGTCCACCTGGGTTCGGACTTTGAACGAATGGGAGTGCGTCAACACCATGCTGACGCCTTACAAAAGTTCTTACACAATGTTTGTGGTGGAAGGGCGGGCACCAACTCCTTGCACCACTAAGGTAGTAGACCTTGCTCTGCAAGCGGCGGTTGAAGACAAACCTATGCCGCAGTTGCGCGAAACAATCCTAACCTCTCTTCTGTTCCCAGGAGATCACGATTGCTGGATTGATGCACCAGCAACGTTTACAACAGGGAAGTTGAACACTGACTGTGCTTCTACGCAGTTCAGTGAGCGTCTACCCAGGCTTCCAGACTCCTTAGTTAAACTGGAATTTGAAGCTCGTATGAGGCTGAGTAGGTCCATCAACTCAGCCACAATGGCAGAAATGGCCTCTCTAGTATATGAAGAGGAGCCATTGTTCAAGGTTTTAACAAAGTCGTTGCTTCATACTCTACAGTGTGATGCATACGACTTTACGGTAGCCTGGCGTAACTGCCGAAAACACGTCCTGTCCGAAGCCTCCATTAGGCCCGAGCCTAATAAACTTATTAAAGCCTCAATTTGGGGTCCTGACCTGTTCCCGGAGGACATGGTGAACAGCGTCCTCAGCGAAGCAAGAGTGAATCAGAGCCTCAAGGTCTGGTGGGGCCTGATTCCTAAACACAAATTTGAGCCATCCGGGACCCAATCCAGAGGCAGAAAAAGACTGAGGAAATTCCAGTCATTCCAAGGTCTACAAGCTCAACCGGTGGTACAGACAATGCCGGTACCACAGGTGAGCCAGCCTTCAGCCCCAAAGACGCAGCCCCAACAACAGTATATGTGGGTCACCCCACCGCCTCACCAGCAAGTAGCTACTACTTCGTTTACGCCATCCCCGGCGTTTAACCCTACCTATGAAACACAAGGCGTGTTTCATGGGTATAACAGACATGCCAGAGGTAGTAGAGGAAGAGGAGCCTTTCGCAACAGAGGCAGTGGAAGAGCTTTCGCAAGAGGCAGAGGATTCCGGGGAACCTGGGGGAGCAGACCTTCTGCAAACCAGTGAGAATCCTCAGGTAGGGGGAAGGCTATACCTCTTTCGAAGCCGTTGGATATTCAGCAAATGGGCACACAGCATAATTTCCAAGGGTCTGGGGTGGAGTTAGATAGAAGGGCCCCCTCCACCAACCAGTTTTCATCAAACTCCAACGGCAGAGCTAGTTCTATATGCAAAAGAACTTTTACAAAAGAATGCAATAAAAGAGGTAAAATGTTTGAAATTTCAAGTTCACTTTTTCAGCGTTCCAAAGAAAGACTCAGACAAGCGAAGGGTAATTTTAGATCTGTCTCATCTGAATACATACATTCAATGCGACAAGTTCCATATACTGACCGTCTCACAGGTGCGGACCTTACTTCCCCGTGGGGCCGTCACCACCTCTATAGATCTTAGATGCTTACTATCACGTTCCGATGGCAAGGCATTTTCGTCCGTTCCTAGTATTCAAGCTAGGCAATCAAGCATATACATTCAAAGTAATGCCATTTGGACTCAATATAGCACCCAGGATATTTACGAAACTGGCGGAAACAGTAATCCAAGAGTTGAGAACTCGAGGGATACAAGTAATAGCTTATCTAGACGATTGGCTTATCTGGGCAAACAGTGTAGAACATTGCCTCAAGGCAACGAACGAAGTAATAAAATTTCTACAACATATAGGCTTCCGAATCAATTTTAAGAAGTCCCGCCTAATTCCATCAACATGTTTCCAGTGGTTAGGGTTACAGTGGAACCTAAACACACACAAACTGTCTATCTCTGTAAAAAGAGGAAAGAAATTGCAAGAAATACAAGGAGTTTTCTCAAGGACAAACTAACATCCAGGAGAAAACAGGAAAGAATCCTAGGTGCACTCCAGTTTGCCTCAGT
This sequence comes from Macrobrachium nipponense, assembly GCF_015104395.2. Taxonomy (NCBI): domain Eukaryota; kingdom Metazoa; phylum Arthropoda; class Malacostraca; order Decapoda; family Palaemonidae; genus Macrobrachium; species Macrobrachium nipponense. Next base: position 22,574,813 of record NC_087219.1, read on the forward strand.
AACAGACACATTACTGAAGGCCAGACTGAAAGACATAAACCGAGTGTGGCGGTCCAAAGCAACAAAAAAGAATTGAGACAAAATGGCACGAATCCCATCAATTTTGAGGAAAAGACTTCAGCCATGGACAAAAGTCAAGAATCTAGCAAAATCCATTCCATTACAATTTCCACCACCAGCACTAGTAATACATACAGATGCCTCTCTAACCGGCTCGGGAGGGTACTCCCAGTACAAAAAAGTCCAGGGGTTATGGTCGGTAACGTTTCGCCAACTACACATCAATGTTTTAGAGGCCATGGCAGTATTCTTGACTCTAAAGAAACTTGCCTCAGCAAGAAAGCAACATATCAGATTAGTGCTGGACAACGAAGTTATAGTCCATTGTATAAACAGAGGAGGTTCCAAATCAAGTCACATAAACCATGTAATGATAGCTATATTTTCCATGGCAACAAAGAACTGTTGGCACCTGTCAGCTGTTCACCTGGCGGGAATACGGAATGTAGTAGCAGAAGCACTCTCAAGGACAACTCCGCTGGAGTCGGAGTGGTCATTGGACTTGAAGTCGTTCAAATGGATTTCACAACAGGTCCCGGGTCTCCAAGTAGACCCGTTTGCCACGGAGTCCAATCACAAACTAGAATGTTACGTAGCCCCCAACCTGGACCCTCGGGCCTATGCCACGGACGCCATGTCACTAGATTGGAACTCTTGGAAGAGAATTTACCTATTCCCGCCAATAAACATGTTGATGAAAGTGCTAGACAAACTAAGGACTTTCAAAGGCCGGGTGGCTCTAGTAGCCCCCAATTGGCCCAAGAGCAATTGGTTTCCTCTCCTGGTGGAACTGGGACTCCGTCCTTGGCGGATTCCCAAACCGAAGCTAACACAAGTATTACAAACTCACAGTGTGTTAGCTTCCTCAAGAATTCAGAGTGCCCTAACTTTATGGGCTTTATGAAATTTGCAGCTCAAAAAGATGCTGAAATTGATCCTCAAAATACCTTGTTTTTGGAATCAGATAAAAGAGAATCTACTCTCCGTCAGTATGACCGAGCTGTAAGAAAACTTGCAAAATTTTTAAGAGACTCAAAGGTTAATACGATGACTATGAATCTAGCAGTAACCTTTTTCAGGACTCTGTTTGAGTCAGGCCTAGCTGCCAATACAATTACAACAATTAAGTCTGCTTTAAAAAAGATTTTTCAGATTGGGTTTAATATTAATCTTACAGATTCATATTTTTTGTCTATCCCGAGAGCTTGTGCCAGATTGAAACCAGCAACTCGTCCTCACACAGTCTCCTGGTTTCTGAATGATGTACTTAAGCTAGCCTCTGAGACTGATAATGATTCATGTACTTATATATCACTCCTCAGGAAGACATTGTTCTTAGTAAGTCTGGCATCTGGTGCTAGAATATCTGAACTTTCAGCTTTGTCTAGAGAACCGGGTCATATTGATTTCCTCACGTCGGGAGAAATATTAATTCTCCAGACAAAAGATTTTTAGCCAAAAATGAGGATCCACAGAACAGATGGTCCCCGTGGAAGATTGTCCCTCTTCCACAGGATCCATCCTTGTGTCCAATAAACACTCTGAAAGCCTATTTGAATAGAACCTCCAATAAGTCTTCGAGGCCCTTATTTATTAGAGAAAATGGAGGAACCATTTCCCTGAAAGGAATCAGACAACAGATTCTTTATTTTATTAAACAAGCTAACCCAGAATCATTTCCACATGTTCATGATATACGAGCAGTAGCCACATCCATAAATTACTTTCACCATATGAATTTCGAAGAATTAAAAAGATATACAGGCTGGAAATCTCCAGCAGCGTTTAAACGCCACTATCTAAAATCCTTAGAAGCCCTAAAATTTGCAACAGTGGCAGCAGGGAATGTGGTTGCTCCTGAAGATTATGAACCATCATGATAAGGTCTAGAGTTATAAATATTTCCTTTTTACTTTCTCTCCTACCTGCCTTACTTATTGTCCCTACTGTAGTTTCGTTTTTTCACCTGGATTGCACCCTATGTACCATTATATTGTATATATGTAATAGTTTTAAGGCATTAGATTTAGACATCTTATTTGCTTTATTATCTCTTTATTTCCAAGAATTTTGGAACTATTTATGATTAGATATCTAAATATGTACATATATATAATATTAACATATATTATTAAACATGTGTAATTAACTTCAGAATTTAATTTATTTCCTTATTCAGGTGTTGACTTCCAAGCTATGGGACCATTTCTCTGGCACTATTTCACGAAGAGGCACAGGTTGAGCCCAGAAAAGGGATTTTGACGGAGGAAAAATCTATTTCTGGGCGAGAGACCTGTGCCGCCCAGTGAACCCACCCATTGCTTTCCTCTCCCGAAATTGGCCCAAGATTGGCTGCTATGAGGAATGAGCGGGATCACGTGGGTGGAAGTAGTAGTAGCGGACAGTGGTGGGATGTAGAATGGCACCTCGTAGTAACGGGGGAATTTGTGAGGAGAGATCTAATTGGTACGAGACCTCTGACAGTGGTTTTTTCACGCCCCAGTTACTATACTGACACCCTATATGGGTGAGCGAGCTGGGTTCATCCCTAACATTCCAATGCAACTTTTTCTCTGGTAATATATAGCAGTTATATACCTCAGAAATTATGCTATAAGGAGCATTTAACTGAGCGGCACAGGTCTCTCACCCAGAAATAGATTTTTCCTCCGTAAATCCCTTTTTTATTGAGTTTTTTTATAAAAAAAACTTCAAATATTTATTATTTTGCCTTTTCGGAGTCATATTTCATCCGTAGGATCAGTGTCATAAGCATCATAATCCTGGAACACGTGTCGTAAACCTGGAATTAATTTCTAATGAATATAATTGAAAAGCGTCATAACTTCGGAACGTCGTAAGCCAAAACCTTTGTAAACTGGGGACTGCCTGTATATATTAACAAAGTCCACCAAACAAATTATATATAGGTTATTGTTTGGAAGGGGAATCCCCCTACAGAAGGATTTCAGATATCAAGTACCTATCTGAGGTTACTTCCCCTCTTCACTTTTTACTGGCACTGCCTGGGGTTACTTCCCCTCTTTGGTTTTTACAGGTACTAGGACCAGCATGAGAGTCAATGGACCCCTGTCACACAACAAAACTGTCCAGAGACATTTGCTTCTGGCATTCCTTTAAAATTTGCCTGAAAGAGACCACGGCATTGTCATTTAAGTTGTTGGAGACAGGATTACATCTTTGTTGGGATAATGATTCTCTACAAAATCTTTTACATGTCCTTAATCACTGAAGTAGGCACATTATGTATGCCCGTTCTCTTTCATTTTTCTAACCAGCCTCTGCAGACCTTAAATTCACTAACAGCAGCACTTATAAGAATATTCTTACTGTGATCAGCATGCAACACCCTCCAACACTTTGCTACGAGTTGTTTGTCAAATTATAGTGTTTCTCGCCATTTTTATAGAAGGCCTGGCACTTTAATTTTCTTTGGACCCATGATGGCCTATTTACCAGTTGCACTCAAATAAAAAAAGCATAAAAATGCTCAAAAAACAACAAAAACAAAAGTAGAGTAGGTCACGAGAGAACACGGGATGCTTTGTTTGGACACTCGGTACGGGCCTAGTCACATGGTGGGCGCAGGAAGGAGTGTTTCCGAGTATACAAAACCTGAGACAAAATTTTGTTGGAAAAAGTCTACTAAAACTGAATTGTACTAAAACCAGGGCATACGAAAACTGAGGTTCTAACTGTAAATAGGATGAAATAAACCTTTGTACGTCTCTGTCCGTTTCCCTTAACCCATAATGCACCAATGTAGTCCACATCTGTGGTATTAAAAGGTTGCCTACATTAGACCTATAACTCAGGTAATGGAGGAACCACATTGAGACTATATAGCCTCCCATGCATTCTCCTACAAATAACATAGTGGTGTAACATACTCTTAGTTAGTTGCGTGATCTGTAGGATCCAGAACTCCTGCCTGACACTCACCACAGTTGCACTTTTACCTATATGAGCGTTAGCATCATGATGTTCTTTAATAATTCCCCAAGTAACATATCAACTCTTCGGCAATAGTACTGGAAATTTAGCAGCTTCGGGTAATTGGGCGTGCTCTAGTTTACCCTTACATCTTATTATTCCGTTGTCCAGGTAAAGATTCAACTGATGTACGAGAGCTAGTTTAGATTTTCTTACCCCCCTCATCAAAATCACAATTTTTTAAAGTAAATTGTATTTTTCCTAACTAGCATATAAACCTGAGGTCCTTTACATTAGGAATACCTTCAGCAAAGCTGGTAAACAGCTGCTAGACTTTGTAGCATGGTAGTTTGAACTACCACCCGGGTGGGGGAGGGTGTACACATTCCACTTTCTTTTGACCCAGGAATAACAGAATGAGGGGTGGCGTGAGATGGGCGACCTCGGGTTTGTATGGTTAGGAAAAATACAATTTACTTTAAAGAATTTATTTGTTCCTACACGGTAAACAAACCATCAGTCCTTACATTAGGAAGACTTATACTTGGAGGGAGGATTATGATATACGTCACCTGAGCTGACTGGAGGTAGGTCACCTTGATTTGAACCTTGGTCTTAAGAGCTAGGGAATGAATCGCACATCTGATGAATTGATCAGAATATGTGAACTGCGAGACCATCAGATATCCGGGCTTTCTCTCTCACTTCTAATCCTTCTCTCTTCTACTTTCTCTTCTTTTTCCTGAATCCTTTCATCCAATCTCTACTTTCTCTTCTTTTTCCTGAATCCTTTCATCCAATCTCTATAAATTTTTATTCCTCATTTTTTACTGCTTTTGTTGACAATTTGGAATGGACCTGACCAAGCTTTGACAGTCCTTCTGATTTGAGGGAAGGTGTGGTTGGATGGCATTCCTCCTCACCCATAGAACTGGGGTACCTGACGTGTTCGAGCAAGGGGAAACGTTTGTTAAACTCCGCACTCTGTGCTTTGCCCGATCTCGACAGACTGACAACTCCCAAGGCACTGGGTATTGGGTGTATATCTGGGTTGGACCCTTAGGGTGCCATATCACCCTCTAATTGTGGCTCCATGGTGGGTATGGGGCCAACCTGGATGCATGGTCATACCATAGCCACATGGATTTATATTCTTCCCCCCCTCTGTTGATGACTCTCGCTTGAATGAGGATTCCGCCTTTTGCCTTCTACTTGACCAAACACCAGGGTGTAAGTACTTGTGGTATAAATTCATCCAGGAGAGGCTCTTTTGAATTTCATGTCGCAAGAAATTGGTATGTCTGCTGGATCCCAGCTATGTCGGAATTTGCGGGAATGAGGAGGCAGATAGATATGCTAAGTAAGCGGTTAAAAGTCATTTGTATCAGGTAACCAAAGTGCCACATGTTGATATGAAACAGACTCATCAAGTCGTACATCTTGAAGAAGTGGTAAGAGAGATGGTCCTCTTCTCTCTCAGCCAACAACAATAAGAAGACAAAGAAAACCATAGAAAAATGGCCCTCCTCTTTTCAAAAAGAGAACAGAAATTGTTTTGGGGCAACTTTGCATAGGTTATAGCAGATAACCCATATGGCTCTTTTAGAAGATGGCAGTGTGCCAGTGTGTGTTCGGTGCATTGTGTAAATTATAGAGAAGAGAGGCAGTGATTCCCTCTTCTCTTGCTGATATTCTAGACACAGCAGATAAGCCTGCACTAGTCATTTTTAAAATATATTGATTTTTTATGAAATTTAGTAGCATGAAAAATTTTAACATTAATTTTTTTTCATAGTCAACATTTCAAGTACCTAATTATTTGTTATTATTTTTAATTAAGGTGTAAATGGTGTTAAATGAGTGTGTGCATGTCAGATATTTTTTTTAATTGTAATTTCAGCTAGGTGATTTTTCAATTATGGTGTAAATGGTTTTGAATGAGAGCGTATGTCTTAGTTTTAATTGCTATGTATCATTAGATGGTCTTAGTTTTAATTGTTGTGTGTCATTGTATATTTTCAATTGCAGTTTTAATTGATCAGTTGTATTCAAGACATTAATTGATTCATATATTCATTCATTTAATCCATTTCATTCAATCAGCCTGTCAGAGAAGATCCTTTGCTGCCTGGCAGAGAGAAAAGGAATGAGTGCCTCCCTGCATTTGAATCTACATACGTACATATACATCAGTGCGGTGGTATTGTCCGCGTGGACTACCACTGTCTTGTAAGTCATGTTCGAGAAGCACTGAAGACCTAGGTGAATTGCCTTTAACTCCCCGACACTGATACAAAGGTTCCATTCTTCTGGGAACCTGACTTCCCAAAAGGGTTCCCCAACTTAGATCGGAGGCATCTGAGTAAAAATCTAGGTTGGAGCTCGGAGGAAGAAGAGACTTTCTCTACAAGTCTTCCTTCGGACAGCTACCATTGGGGGTCCAACTTGATTTCCTGAGTCATGGGTAACAAGACAGAGTTTGGTTTGGTTTTCCTGTCCCAGTTTGTTTAAAAGAGGTCAAAAAAGTGTTTGAAAATTGCAGTGGCCTGGGACCATCATAAGTGGCTGGCATGGTATTGGGGGGAAGAAGCATAGGAAGCATTCTTGCTCTCCTCTGGTAGTGGTTTCAGTTATATAATTATGTATTTGTTACGTTAATTATAAGAAAATTGTATTTTCATAACAAAATTGAGTTTCATATATAGTACTTACAGAACCAGAGCCTTCCCTCCTCCCCTCTCATGGACATAAGATCAGGACTCGTCACCTACACTACACTATTGAAGCACTACCATAATTTTTAAATAAAACTACATCTATGTAATTACTTGTTAAGTAAATATGGAACTTAATTTTATTATGAAAATATGATTTTTCTGTATTTCATTTGCTAGCAGCACAGTCCATAGGATTTATATGTGTGTTTGTGTGAGTATTTAGGACAGTGTTCTAAAGATAAGTCATGAGGACATTAAATATTTGCTAGCAGTTTTTCCCAGTAGGTGTTTTGTAATTGCAAGTTTGATGTGCTCTAGTGCGTGTGTGTAGGTAGATTTGCCAGTCAAGATGTTAGGGTCATTTCTGGCCTGATTTTATAGAGCCCACCATCATCTGTAGCATTTGTTAAGGAAAGGTTTTTCTCTGGATCATACCTATTTGCCAGGAGTGGTCACTGGTATAGGGAATCACTTCCAGAGTAGGAATAAGGAGAGGAGATGTCACAAGTGTTCAGTAAGTGACAAAGGTGCTTCTTCAGCCTGATACTCCATTTTCCTGACATGCTAAACCTCCCTCTCTTGAGTGATAATGCTATTTCCAGTAGGAAGCACCTCTTGTCAGATTATGTCCTGGCTGTGCTGTAGGTTGTTGTCTACTTCACAGGTTTTGCTAGCACTGCTGCTGCTACCATTGGGCCTTTTCCACTGTCAAATCACTCTTCAGTGGGGACAATTTTCACTTCCATTATGAATTCAATTTGTTCTATAATTCAGGTTGAGGTTCACAGCCTAATTGGTGCAACTCCCTTTGTATCTGTTCAGTCCTCTTGCATTCATGTAGCAGATGATAGCTTTGCATGGCAGGCGCTTGTCCTCTCTTGATGATCGTCTGTCACAAAATAGGAGGAAGTCCCTGTCAGACTTCAGTATGATTCTGCTGCTGGTCATTGTCACCATTTTGATTTGTATCAAGAATCCCAATGATCAACCACAAGGCCTTCCCCAATACCTACCACAATATTGAACACTCACTCAATTGTGCTTTTTCCAGAACCCCTTCCATAACTTATACACCAGTGTGCCTATCTGCCAGTGCTCCCAGATTTGTTGATTGATTGATTATGAAATTTGGGTCTTGAGGACCAAGTGCCAGAGCCCATCAGGATTATTCAGCTGTTGATTGCCAGCCAGGAACAAGCTTGCCAATGCCCTCCAGAGCATTGTTTCTGCAAAGTTTACTTCTCATCAAAATCATGGTGATTTAGTCTTCAAATGAGATCACCTTTTTGATTTGTGAGCAACCAATTCTCTCCTAGCAGAAGATAGCAAGCCTCGAGATATTGCTAATTAGGCATTTGGTCACCTCCCTAGGTCTTCCTTCATATGGTTTCCTGCCTTTTAGCTAATATTGACAAAGTGGGATTCAGTGCTGAGGAGCCTCTCCGGCTTATCTTTAGACTTGAAGGCCCTCAAGGTCCCCAACATGGATCCTGCACCGAGGCAGTGTTAATCTTTCTGGTTACCAGTACTTCACACCAGAAAAGAGAAGTAGGATTGGCTATTTAAATGGTTGCTGTGTCCTAAACAGTCAACAGAATCCTCAGACTCTTTCTACTTACCCATCTGTGACCCCCTTCCTAGAACTCAGTAGCCACACTTTAGGCGAGGCAGAACAGGCTAGTTTCCTTTTAGGTCTCCAAGCATGGGAGGAAGAGGAGGAAATAAGAAAAGTACCAACCCTCAGACCAGTAGTCTCAATGAGGTTGGTCTAGAAATTTTGGGGAGTTGAGAAAAGATTTGAACAAAGGTTGGGTTATGAGAAATCTGCAAGATAGCCATAAATTTATATATACAGAGGCAAATACCCTACCACTGACCCAGCCAGTTGCATTGAAGGACTGGGCGTGTCATGTTGTTCTACCTAGAAAAGCTGCTCTGCAATCATTTTCAGTCGAAGTTCTCTCCAGTTATAGCCTAGTTTATGGTCTCCAGCAGTATAGCCGGACACCTCATTGCTTATAATAAATACTCTCATATCTACATTGGTGACATGATCAGAACCATGTAGTAGGGGTTCCATTAGCTTCAGTACCGAAAATCCTGATTTTTGGATGCTTTTGAGTTAAGGGTGGAGCGCTCTTCTGGATTTACATGCTTTATGAACTTGGTTGCAGCAGCAGCACTAAGGCAAGATCTTCAAGAACTTTACAGCAGTAGGACAAGACCAACAGTTTCAGTAAATTGTATGCTGCAGGACGAAGACAAAAGCTTACGGAACTTAGCTGCAGAAGGGAAAATTGAGAAATTGTACCCTGTCTGATTAAACTACAAATCACAAGACATGGTTTGCCAGATCATAAAATCAGTGCCACAGCGCCATGTATTACAGTGTCTTTCTTTCTCACTTGACAACAGTTCTTGCTGATCAGGCTTCATTATCATCAGTTTGTGCATATTTAGGTTGACTAACAGACACTTTCAGACAACTTCTGTTAAACTAATTTACTTTTTTTTTTTTTTAAGTTACACTAAGACTGCAGTGTTTTCAGATGACTTCCGTTAAACTCACACCAACACTGCAGTGTGGGAAACCTGATCTCTGTGGTGTGCTGTATAGATGGAACCAAAGGATCTTTGGCAGTGTCCTTTCAGTCTCGTGCATTGTATTGTCTTTTACTCAAGTCTGTTTTAACTTGGCTATCTTTTATTTTACCTTTTACCTTGAGGTTTTCACCTTATGGTTTTCACCAAATCGGTGAAAATCTTTAGGGCACTCATGTGATAATTGAAGTATAAACCCAAGGTTCTAGTAAGGCAATGTATATTGTTCCCAGATATATGTAATGTTTTGTTTCCCAGATACAACATATGTAGTACATACTAGTAATTCATTATAAACTTCGCAGGTTCAAATTAATTATCAAAAACTTAGACTTAGTTTAATAACAAACTGATGAAATTTACATAAATCATATTCACCAAATTAAAATATAACATGGTTTTCACAATATTTACAAAAAATGTTTATATATTTGGTCTGGAGAAGCAAGAAGCTGAAAACATTCTGAATATAGTATACCCAAAAGGTCCCAATCAGAAAAGATGTCAAAAACACACATCTTCAAAGTAACGGTTTTCTTTGGTTAAAACTCGAGAGCTTACTTATCTGCGAAACTCGAGCACTGAAGTAACAAGATAGGAATTCTAACACCTGATAAAAGAGTATTTTCCTTCCACAAAATTGCTTCAATTTTTTTTTTTTTTATTATTGGTTTTTATCTTTTTTTTTATTTTTTTAAATTTTTCTATTTTAGTGGGGATATGGGGGATAAGGCTCAACATTACTCAGATCAAATCTTCCGTTCTGAATCTCTCGTCCTCTGTAAAAAGCATTGCATCCCTTTTCTTGTGTGTGATATCAAGCACATATTTAGTTCTAAACTGGTACACTTATCACTATATTTTTCTACAGAATCGGTACTTCGTTTTAAGTATGGTTTGCCACGTACACATAGCTACACAACGGGCAAAAATTTTCAAAATCGGAGAAACTTCGAGCACCAGTGCCAAAAGAGAATGTCCAATATATACACTGTATATACATAAGGTAACTATATGAAGCTCATATTTTATACTAAAGCTTTTTTTTTCTTTTTTTTTTATAAATCTGGACAGTTTATGCCAAAGTACCTTTGGCAGTCGTCCTCCCGGACTTTTATCACTATAGATGCCTTCAAGTAATAGAACTCAAGTCACCAGTTATAATATGCAAGGTGCTGCTTTGCATATATATCCTCGCTTTCTTCAGCATATAATAACATCAACTTAAGCATAAAACTTGTAAAATGAACCAGCTTGGCAAAAACGTGAATGCTATCGGATGTCTCACCCTTTGAGGTAACCTGGTGCTGTAGATTTCCTAGCAATACATCACATATAACAATCCAAGATAACCTGTTAAATTATACAAAGAGCTGATGTACTTCACTGGAATTTTATGTACAACAAACCATCTAACTTTCAAATATTTACCGCTATTGTAACAATCCCAAAGTGCACCAGTGACATCTACATAAAAAGTCTTACTTTTGCGCCAAAACATGCGACCATTGAACGTCTCAAGGATCAAAGTTCAAGATATAATCCTTTAAAATTCCAGGAAGAGGGAGCTTATTCACATTCTGGGCCGTTCTCCTTTCTAAAGAATCATATATTATGACTCTGCAGATCTGCTTCAAAGTTCTTGGTTTTGTATAAAGTTCCCTGGAAGTAAAAAATATCTTTAAAACACATTACAAATAGCTACATACCTCTCATTATCATCTAGGAAGTACAGAGGATATATAATGACTCAAGTCTGAAAATTATCAGATACAAATGGTAACCGAGATCTACGGTTAAGTGAACCTATCAATTTAGGAACAAATTCCCTGCCTTCTGGCTAGCCTAGAAATCTGGCTCTGTATTCATGCAAGAGCAATTACACAAAAAAATTCATAACTAGCACCTCACATTTTTATACTTGTTGGATACAACATACTCCAGTAAAACAAAAAGAAAAAAAACAAACACTTGCAAGTAACATGTTTGTTTTTACTTTGTCTTCTTGTAAAAGCTATACTTAGTGTACAATTAAATTTTATTTACTTGCTGTACAGTATTAAATTTATGCTTAAAAGGTAATTTTGAAGTAAAAGCTTCACTTTACTTTGTTCATCTAATTTCATATGTTTAGATATTCAAGGATAATGTGATGGACCATGCTCGTTTCACTGAATAAGTGTAATTACACTTGTAGGCATGCTACTAAACAGGAAATCACTGTTACCAGTAATTGAACATACAGAAACAAGAAGTAATTTCCCCAAGCTTCTTTGTTTCATTCTGAGAGAATGAGCTCTGAAATTCCAAGGTCTATGGTTAAACATTGCAATCACTTTCTCTTGCATTCATACTTCAGAATAGGAAATCATCAATAATCCAACACAAGTTCCACGAAAGAATTCTTTTCTCAAAACTGACTGCACCATACTTCTTTGTTTCAGAGTGCAAACTGGGGTTCTGAAATACTATGACCCGTGGCTAAAAGTGTGATTGTCACGAGAGTTCAAAACGTCACTGTTACACCATCACATAATGAAATTTGGCAATTCTGGCTCCGACTAAAATGTTGTCTTCAAGGTATTGTTAAACTCAAGACGGTGTGTTATGTATTTTGACTAACATACTGAATTTAAGGCATTGTTGTTTACATCATTTAACATCCAAAGTAAGATTTTGTGATGTATTAGCATCAAGGAATCAGATAATGGATACACTCCAGTACTCTAATCACTTTCTACTGAACAGCACCCTGGTTCTTGTGGTTCTTCAAGCATGTGAACTACTACAAATCACTTTTTACTGAACAGCGCCTTAGTTCTCGTGGTTCTTCGCACATGTGAACAACTGCATTATGGTTTGTCAAGTGAATAATACCAACATTTCTGATTTCTACAACTTTCTCTCAACTCCACAAAAAAAGCCTTCAGTGAGCCTAGATTAGGTACTGGCATTTGGCTAAACATGCCATTGGTGTCAGGTCTTTATAAAAACTAATTGAAGCATTTTAAATTAAAAAATTCAACGTATTTGCAGACAGACTGCATCAGTGGCTTAAATGCTTCCCCTTCAACATGTTTGTGCTAGAGTAGTTACAAAACACTTAATTCCACAGAGTTGCTCTTGATTTTTTTAAGTATTATCAGTATAACTTTAGGTTTTGAGACTAATTTGTAATATCTAAACATTGGTAATGCAAAAATTAACCCAAACTAAAAATATCTTAACACAATGCCTCTATGAAATTTCATTCTTCAGCAAAAGTTGTAACACCACATTTTGCAGTTATATGCAATTTAAACCAACTAATATAGAAACTTACCTAAGGACTTGCGTAAGGGGCCGCTTCATGGGAACAAGAGAAGTTTGGGTATAAAGGATTTTTAGGCACTGGTGAAGTTCCTTGTGATCCATCGCTAGGTAATACAAGTGAAGGAGTCGTGCAAATCTTTGGTCTGGATCAATCAGAAGTTCTTCTTTCCTAATTAGCAGCTGCACATAGTAGTACAATACCTGTAATGTTGAGGTTCAAGTTATAAGCTTGTCACTGCCTCTACAGTTTAACCCTTGAACGCTGAAGTGGTATTTTAAAAATCGTCTCCTGTATGCCGGCGGTGTTCATGAGTGAGCGCCGAAGCAGAAAAAAATTTTTTTTGCAAAAAAATCACAGCATGCTTAGTTTTCAAGATTAAGAGTTCATTTTTGGCTCCTTTTTTTGTCATTGCCTGAAGTTTAGTATGTAACCATCAGAAATGAAAAAAATATCATTATCATATATAAAAATTGGGATATATGACAGCGCAAAAAAAAATTTCATATATAATTGTATACAAATCGCGCTGTGAGCAAAATGGTTAAAGCTAACGAGTTAATTTTTTTTCCATTGTATTGTATTGTACACTAAATTGCGATCATTTTGGTATATAACACATTGTAAACGATCAAAGCAACACAGAGAAAATATTATCACAAAATGATGCATGAATTCGTAACGAGCCAACATAAAAAAAAGCAGTTTTCAAAAATTCACCATAAATTGAAATACTGCGCTAGAGACTTCCCGTTTGTTGCAAAATGAAGGTAATTGATTGAATATTACTAGACTGTAAGTGTTGTAGCTTACAATTGCAGTTTTCGACCATTTCAGTCAAGTTGATCGAAGGACGAACTTTTTCAATTTATCGTTATTTATATGAAAATATTTCAAAACTGATAAAAGCTACAACCATGGGTTGTTTTAGTTGTATTCTACATGAAATTGCGCACATTTTCATATATAAAACTTTATGTAACAACTAATTTAAAATGGTGCAAACATTACGACAATCGGACAACAAATTTTTGTTTTTTTCGGAAGAGTTACCGCGCAGACGTAAGGAAAAAGTTTATTTCATAAATTCACCATAAATCAAAATATTGTTGCAAAATAAAGGTAAATAATTGAATATTACTAGAATGTAAGAGTTTTAGCTTACAATTGCGTTTTTTGACCATTTCGGTCAAGTCAAAGTTGACCGAAGGTTGAAATTTTGGCACTTATCGTTATTTATATGAAAATATTTCAAAACTGATAACAGCTACAACCATGGGTTGTTTTTTGTTGTATTCTACATGAAATTGCACACATTTTCATATATAAAACGCTATGTAATGGCTAATTTAAAATGGTGCAAACATTACGACAATCGGAGACAAAAATTTCTGACTTTTTTCGGAAGTTACAGCACAGACGTAAGGAAATTTTTTTTTTTTTTTTTTTTTTTTTTTTTTTTTTTATAAATTCACCATAAATCGAAATATTGTGCTAGAGACTTCCAATTTGTTGAAAAATAAAGGTAAATGATTGAATATTACTAGAATGTAAGAGTTTTAGCTTACAATAGCGTTTTATTACCATTTCGGTCGAGTCAAAGTTGACCGAAGGTTGAAATTTTGGCACTTATCGTTATTTAAATGAAAATATTTCAAAACTGATAACAGCTACAACCACGGATTGTTTTTTGTTATATTCTACATGACATTGCACACATTTTCATATATAAAACACTATGTAACGGCTAATTTAAAATGGTGTAAACATTACGACAATCGGATGAAAAAATTTCTGACTTTTTTCGGAAGAGTTACCATTCAGACGTAAGGAAAATTTTTTTTTTTATATATATAATCGAAATATTGTGCATACGTTTTTATATATAAAACTTTATGTAATGGCTAATTTAAAATGGTGCAAACATTACGACAATCGGACAAAAAAATTTATGATTTTTTCGGAAGTTACCGCGCGGACGTAAGGTAAAAGTTTTTTTTCATAAATTCTCCATAAATTGAAATATTGTGCTAGAGACTTCCAATTTGTTGCAAAATGAAGGTAAATAATTGAATATTACTAGAATGTAAGAGTTTTAGCTTACAATTGCGTTTTTTGACCATTTCGGTAGTCAAAGTTGACCGAAGGTTGAAATTTTGGCACTTATCATTATTTAAAAGAAAATATTTCAAAATTGATAAAAGCTACAACATGAGTAGTTTTTTGTTGTATTCTACATGAAATTGCATACATTTTCATATATAATGCTCCATGTAACGACTAATATAAAATGGTGCAAAAATTATGTCAAAGTGACGAAATAATTTCTGAGATGTGTCGCTGATGCTTTTTAGTGCGAGAAGAAAGAAATTCCCGCTTGCGCGCCTGGGTGACGATTGTAAACAAAACAACGCCTTGATCTGTGAGCTCCCAGCATCCCCCAAGGCACGTGATTCAAAAGTTTTTGCCTAGTAGGCCTATAACTATTTTTCCGCTAATTTAAAAAAAAAAAATTTATATTGACGTACCATACGTTCAATCGGCACCCAGCAGACAATTTATATCGATGTTTAATACGTCCAATCAGCGTTAAAGGGTTAAAGAAGTACCTCTGTAAGACTTGTCCTATCACATAAGCTGGTAGTTTATCATCGACTTACTTTTTATTTCTTAATCTGGAAGTTATAAATTTTCAAAATCCAGATATTGATAATAAAAAATTAATTAATCACATTCATTTACAAGTATCCAAAAGGACAGACATTAATTTTTGTAAATGATTGAGCTAAAAGTTGGTATTTACAAATTACAATAACCTTCCACCCTTCAGGTTGTATAAGATGATGTGTGTGTGTGTTTTATGACTGCAGAAACCATCCATAATGAACAAATATAAACCATATCATCTTGACTAACTTGTGGTTCTTTAAAGTATTATAGTATCATAGTACCTTGGCTAACATGGTTTCTGAAATCTACATGTTTTTATATCTATCATATTATCATAACAGCTTTCTACTGATATCAGGAAATGATTAAAGCAACAGTCAATACTGCCTTACACCTTGTTCAGAATCTAAACTTATGGCCAGACAAGTTACATACCAGATTTTCAGAAAAATTCTC
Organism: Macrobrachium nipponense; assembly: GCF_015104395.2. Lineage (NCBI taxonomy): Eukaryota > Metazoa > Arthropoda > Malacostraca > Decapoda > Palaemonidae > Macrobrachium > Macrobrachium nipponense. Next base: position 22,590,581 of record NC_087219.1, read on the forward strand.
AAGGTTTGAACAAATCTTGAATAGAGCAAATACCTTATCATCAGGAATATTAAAACCTTTTGGTATACATAAATTACCAAGAAGGGGTCAACTTATCAATGAGTTCACCCTTCAAGTTTAGGTTTTCATCTTGCCAACTTCCTGGCCCTTCCTACTAGGTTTTGTCCTGCTAACATCTCTCTCAACTCATTTTCTGACTAACTTCTCCTCATTCCTCATCAAAAATAACAATGTCGAAAATTGTATTTTTCCTAACTATACAAACCTGAGGTCCTTTAACAATAGGAAGGTACTTAGCGGCAGCTGAACCGGCCGTAAGCTTCGAACAAGGGGGTTCGGTAGTTAACTACTTGTCCGGCAGTTGGCGGTCAGCCCGACTGCGAGGAGAGGAGTCACTTTGCTTTAGGCCCAGGAAATGCAGAGTAAGGGGTGGCATGAGGTGGGACTATGTGTAAAGGACCTCAGGTTTGTATAGTTAGAAAAAATACAATTTTTGACAAATTGTTATTTGTTCCGATACGTAAACAAACCCTCGGTCCTTTAACAATAGGAAGACTCACTTATTGGTGGGTGGAATCTGAGTCTTATGAACAGACTGGTATTCGTCCTACCTTGGTTCCCTCCCTGGTCGTAAGAGCAAAGGGAGGGATCCTAGCCTATGCCCAGCTGATCGGGGTGTGCACGCAGGATCAGTGGTCAGACTTCTGGACCAAATTTATAAATAGCAAAAACACAAGAACTAGTTCCTACTTCAAGAGCCAAAATGAAGTTATGGGTTTGTCTCTTGTTGGCTTCCACTTCCCCCCCCCCCCCTTTTTGGGGAGTGGTGGAAAAGTAGGGATAGGATGGAGCTCAGTCGTGTAGCTTACCTGCACCTGCTTCCTGTTCAGCGTACTGACGACCGTGGCCCTCTGCCCACAGGTCGAGGAGGAAGAGAAGCCAGTCACACTCTCTTTCACTCGTCCATCCATGCAGTCGCACAAGGATGTGATGCTGTTCTGTCCGCTCAGGTGCTGGGTAGACTACACAACTTGTTGAGCAGCCACCACGGGTCCCAAGGAAAAAGTGTCCAAGGACATGTGGGTAAATCCGAAGGTAGAAGAAAGTGAAGGTGGTCTGGTTGGCCCAAACCCCTGCCTTCAGAACCTCCGCCAGGTAGAAGTTCTTGCAGAACACAAGGGTTGGACCAATACCTCTGACTTCGTGAGCTCTTGGACGAAGGGTACGGGTGCCGTCACTACCATCCATGTCGTACGCCCTCCTGATCACCTCACGCAGCCAGAAAGAAAGTGTGTTCTAGGAAACTTCTTTCTTGGTAACCCCGGTGCTAATGAAGAGGCGTCGACACTCAGGCCTGAGGTGTCAAGTTCTCTTCAGATAACGCCGTAGCGCCCTCACAGGACAAAGCAGCATTTCATCCGCATCATTATCGGTGAAGTCCTTCAGGGAGGGGATCGTGAAAGACTCGAACCAGTCGTCAGGGACCAAAGGATTCTGAGTCTTCGCTACGAAGCTCGGGATGAAATTGAGCGTCACAGCTCCCCATCCCCTGGAATGCTTGACATTGAAGGAAAGACCATGAAGTTCCCCTACTCTCTTCACCAATGCCAGGGCCAGCAGGAAGAGGGTCTTGAGGGTCAGATCCCTGTCTGACGACTCTCGGAGTGGCTCGAAGGGTCTGAGTCAAACTACTAAGGACGAGAGTCACATCCCACCCTGGGGGCCTGAGTTCTCTGGGTGGGCAAGACCTCTCGAAGCTCTTCATAAGGAGATATCCACTCCTCGCTGTTTAAGGACTAGGGCTAAGGCAGCTCTGTATCCTTTAACTGCGGAGACAGAGAGGAGCTTCTCTCGGCGAAGGAACACGAGGATATCCACTACCTGCTGAATAGTGGCTCTGAGAGGAGAGAGACCCTGTCCACGACACCAACCACAGAAGACGGACCAATTTCCCTGGTATACAGCTGCAGAGGACTGTCTGAGGTACCCAGCCATCTCTGTTGCTGCGCGAAAAGCCTCTCGCTCGCAAGAGATGGTGGATAACAGCCAGCCGTGAAGACACAGGGACACGACCGACCGGTGGTACCATTCTAAGTGTGCTGGCACAGGAGGTTGTGCCAGGGGGGAATCTCTCTCGGTGCTTCGGCGGCAAGCAGAGCCAGCAGGTCCAGGTACCAAATGGCTTGTGGCCATTTGGGCGCCACAAGGACCATCCAAAGATTCAGGGTGATCAGCTCCCTGCCGATCACTTTGCGAATCAGACAGAACGGGGGGAAGGCATACTCGAAGAGATTGTCCCACAGGTGTTGAAGAGCGTCCTCTACAGCTGCCCATGGGTTCGGCACAACCGAGTAGAAAACCTGGAGTTTTCTGTTGTGCCAGGGGGGGAACAGATCTACGACTGGACGTCCCCACAGGTTGAAGGGACCACTCGGTTCTTATCACCTGACCCCGACGGCTGAGCTTGTCGGCGCTACCACATTCCTCTTGCCTGGAATGTAGCGGGCTGACAGCTCTACTGAGTGTGCCACGGCCCACTCATGCACCTGCAATTTCAACTGATGAAACGGGAGGGACACTAGGGCCCCCCTGTTTGTTAACGTATGCCACTACCGTGGTGTTGTCGCTCATCAACACCACTGAGTGTTCCACCAGACGATCTTTGAACTCTTGGAGAGCAAGGAACGCCACCTAGAGCTCCAGGACGTTGATGTGAAGGTGCCTGTCGTGATGGTTCCACACACCCACAGCCAGCAACTCCACCAGGTGTGTGCCCCATCCCTCGGTCGATGTGTCTGAGAACACAACATCTCCGGGGTGGGGGAGTGCGAAGAGGTACTCCTCTTACGAGGTTCCCGTCCTCCAGCCTCCAGGCTAGCTCTTGCCTCACCTCCTCCGTGAGGGACACGGGGAAGAAGGGAGGATCCCTTGCCTGTGACCAACACTACTTTAGTCTCCACTGAAGAGACCGCAGGTGAAGATGCCCGTGAGGGACTAGCTTCTCAAGAGGCGACAGGTGACCGATCACGACCTGCCACTGCTGAGCTGGCTGCTCCTGTAGGGACAGGAACCGTCCTGCTGATCCGCAAATCTGCGGGGAAGACTCGCCCTGCTACCGTGTCGATCAGCATGCCCATGTACTTCATCCTCTGCTTGGGCACTACGATCCCCAGATCACGGCAGAATTCGAGGAGTCGATCTCTGTCCTGTAGTAACTGTGAGCAGGAGCTCGCCAGGACCAACCAATCGTCGAGATACCTCAGAAGACGTATCCCTACTGAGTGGGCCCAAGCCGACACCAGCGTGAACACCTGTGGGGCGGTTGAGAGACCAAAACAAAGTGCCCTGAATTGGTACACCGTCCCGTCGAGGATGAAGCAGAGGTACTTCCTGGAGGATTGATGGATGGGTATCTGGAAATACACGCCCTTCAGATTCACAGAAAGCATGAAGTCGCTGGAAATACGCTTCCTTCAGATCCACAGAAAGCATGAAGTCATTCTCCCTGATGGAATAGAGCATTGACCGTGTTGTTTCCATCATGAACCGAGTCTGGCGAACGAATCGGTTCAAGGGAGAGAGACCTATCACCAGGCGCCAGCCCCCCAAGGACTTTTCCACCAGGAAAAGTTGACTGTAGAAGCCCGGTGACTGATCCCATACGATCTCCACAGCACGTCTGCTCAGCATGGCTTCTACTTCCTGCCGAAGCGCCACGTCCTTGGCCGAACCAGGAACGTACGTCTGCTGATGGACCAGGTTGGAGGTGAGGGGTGGCCGAAACTCAAAGGGTAGTAAATATCCCTCCCAAAGGACGTTCACTATCCAGGTCTCCGCTCCGAAGCGTTGCCATGTTGCCCAATGGCTCGCCAGGCAACCCCCCCACTTCCGAGCAGCAGGTGAGGGGGAATGCTGTCCCTAGCGTTTCCCTCCTCTCTTCAACTTCTTCTTCCCAGTTCCTCTTCGAGAGAAGGAGGCCTGGGAGGAGGGCTGGTTACGGTCACTCCTTACCGAAGAAGTTGAAGGCAGAGTCTTTCCTCTCGGCTTCGACGAAGCAATCGTCTTAGCCACAGAGGAGGCGCTAGCTAAACTCTTGGGCTTAGAGTTGCCCAGCCACCTTCGAGACTGCCTGGTGGACTAAACGGTCATACTCGTCAGTGCGCCGTTGTTCCACCGTAGCGTCCACCATCTCTGGGGAACAGAGAGGAGGAACTCTACACCGGTCCATTGTGAAGACCCAAAGCCGCCTCTCAGTCAGCCGCCCTGGTGACTCGAGTGAGGACAGCGTCCCTACGCCTCAGCACCAGGTTGGCCCACAGGTTAGCCGTCTGTTGGGCCAGATAGGAGATGGCCCTACCCCCAGACTGGCACAGTCTCACGAAAGCCGGGTCCCCTTCAGGAGTGATGTTTCCCCAGGAGGCCGCGGCTTTAGACACTGTGAGGGACCACAGGTCTAGCCATGAGACTGCTTGGAATGCTGCCATAGCGGTAGATTCCAAGGCAAGTGCCTCTTGCTGCAAGAACCAGAGGTTCTCCGACAGGAGCTGGTGCAGAGACACCCCCGGAGTTAGCCTAGCTAATTCCGGTTAAACTGTTTGGGCGGCAGAGGGTCCTCCGATGGCACGTAAAAGCGCCTCTGTCGCGGTAGAGGTGGGAGAAGGAGCTTGGTCGACCTGCCAGACCGAAGCGAACCCTCCTGTCCGGAGACGAGAGCGTCCACCTGGCTAAGCACACTGTCAGCCAAGGCTGATCGCGGCAGACCCATCGTCGTCCTGGGTTCCTTTTTGGATCCCCAGAACGACTCCAAACCTGATGTAGGCTCAGAAGGTGGAAGCGGCGATCCTTCCCCAAAAGTTGTTGTGCTGACGGATCAACGCAATAACCTCGGTGAACGACCTCTGGATCTCAGGAGTGACTACGTGCTGCAGAGACGGACCGTCAAGCCCATCCAGCGAGAACGCCTCCCGAGACCCTCCTCCTGCCACTTGCGCGTACGATTTGGTCGGTCCTAGGACCGTGCCAGGTTCGTAGGGCGTCGTGGTGGGATCGTGAGGAGAGCACCCCTTATGATCACTCCTGGTTGCCTCGCTCTTCCCGGTGTAGCCCGAGGAAGTTGAAGGGATGGGAGAGGTAGACCTGACGCTTCCCCCTCGCCCACCGGCAGAACCGGTGTGCTTGGGGGGATGCAGGGGGTTGCCAACCCATAGTGGCGATCAAGCTGCAGGCCTGGTTGAGCGGTTCTCACGGGGAGAGCGGCTGGACCGAGAACAGCGGTGACGGTCCCGAGCGTCAGGAGAGCTGCTGCTGGTCCCCCTCTCCACCCGGTCCCAGTAGAAGCGGCAGTCAGGGGACCGGCAGAGTCCGCTGTCGTGGTGGGAGCGAGGCCTGTCCTCACGCCGAGGCTGGTCCAGGCGACCGAGAGGACTGCTTCCTCGCCTCAGCCGGCAGCCGGTCTGGGATCATCGCATCAACCCTGGGTACCGGCGTATTGCCGCGAGAGCGATCGCTGGTCTGGGGGACTCCCACCGGTCTTCCTCTCCATGCCTGGATCCTGGCGTCGAGCGGATTCGGATGCCTGGGTCTTGGCTGCACGGTCACCCGCATGTGACCGTACACTCGGTACCTCTCGCGAGCGAGAGGCCGAGACAGTACCCGGCACCGAGGCAGAACCTCTGGCGCCAGGCGAGGAGGTACCGGTGTTAGCCGGCGCTCCTCCGGTCCCCGTCTTCTTCCTTGCAGAAGGAGGACCAGCGGAAGTCTCTGGTGGGACGGACCCTTAGAAGTCTCAGGGCAAGCCTTCTTGGGGGGTGGGGGGTGGGCTACCTTCGTCTTACTCGGCTGTGGGGCCTTAGAAGATGAAGGGGAAGCGGTAGCAGACGACGACGATGAAGACAACGACGACACCTTCCTCCTCCTCCTCTTCTTCTTCGTCAGCTTCCTCAGGACCACTGTCAGGTCTTCCATCCAGGACAGAGCCGGGGCAGTTGCCTAAGCAACAGGGCCCGACTGCACCTGTCCGGAAGGACCTGGGGTGGGAGCAGCAACACCATGGGCAGGAACAACGGCGGCAGGAACTGGTACTGGAACTGGAGCGGCAGGAAACTCAGGAACAGGAGGAGGGGCAGGAACCAGTGGCATCCTCTGTACTGGAGGCAGGGCCAGGGGAGAGCTCTTGGGACACCGGAAGTCAGGGGCTGGAGCAAGAGTGGCAAACCCAGGTGGCGGCGACAAGGCAAACCTATTCACCTCCGGCAGCGGTGCCTGAACAGTAGCTGTCGGGATAACCATGGCTACGTGCTGGGTATACACCAGGTGAGGCGGAGCAGCGTAGCCAGCCATGGACACCGTCACGGTTGTCGTGGTGGTAGGGCCGTGAGTTACCGGCATGGTTCCTCTCGCTAGATGACTCAGCAGCCCCTGCACACTCGGTGTCCCTTGGAGCCCCAGCGAGTACCAGGCCCAGCCGAGATCGTCCTCCGTGGCAAGCAAGTCTGAGGAAGGAAACAGTCAGGTTAATAAGAAGGGGGGGGGTCTCTCCTCGCCCGGGGGGGGAACGGATCCCACCACGAGCGAACAGACGATCCCGAATACAACTGGACATCGGGGTACCTAGCCCCATCCTCCACGCTCGACTCATCGAGAGAGGAGAAGGAGCAAGATACTGGCCGCGCCGCGCCCCCCCCCCCCCCCCCCCAAAATGGGAAGGAGCCATACAAGGGAGCTGCAATGGAGAGAGAAAAGAGGAAGACGTGTCTGTAACCAAAGGAGTAATGGGAGAACCCTCCGATGACTCCTCCCCCCATAACGCTCCCACTGCTTATCCGACCAAACAACACATATATCACATGGCTCGGTGCGAGAGCATTCTCGCCCTCGATACCAAGTACAAAGTTCGTGAGGATTAACCTCTACAGAGGACCGGAAGGCCCCACACTTACGGCCCTCCACACCAAGGCACAATCTGCGGATGATGGGGGGCCGAGGGGGTCTCTCTGGCTCTCGAGATTCCATTGCAATTCACAAAATTCAGCGTATTGAATATACAAAACAGACACGTACTTATGTCTAGCCTTGCACATACACACACAGTTAGAGGGAGAGAGAAAAGCCTTCACGCAGTGAAGAAAACAAAGCATACGACGAGAGGTGGGCAAAGAGGCGAGCAACACCTCTAACCACCAACACGGCCGAAAGCAAAAGTGGCTCATCTCCTCGCAATCGGGCTGACCTCCAACTGCCGGACAAGTAGTTAACTACCGAACCCCCTTGTTCGAAGCTTACGACCAGTTCAGCTGCCACTAAGTACCTTCCTATTGTTAAAGGACCAAGGGTTTGTATACGTATCGGAACAAACCTATACCGTCTCAATCTACGCCACCTCCTCACTTGCAATACAGACATCGCTTTGCTCCCTGGCAATGAATCTTGGCATTCTCAGGTCACACCTTTTCTCCTCCACATTCATTTTGTGCATGTTTTGTCATTTCTATTAATGGGATATTTTTTATTTACCATTCGTCTAGATACTTCCCTCTATTACTCTTACTGGCCCCTAAATCCCTGCTCTACATTCCAGTGTGTCACCAAAGTAACAGAAATGTCCTACTGCTTCAAAGACCTGTTCCTCTCCCTGATGGTTATTAACTGCTCTCTCTTTTCCTAGTCTTCTAATATGTTTGAGCATCAAAATTCTCCTGTATACATGATAACCATGAGCGCATCTATTTAATACCATCTATTATGTACTTTCAGTGCAAGGTACGAAGTTCACGACACAAGACTGACTACCCACTAATTCATTTAAAATTCCATGACTGAATGTTCGATACTTTACTCAAACATATGTTCCTTTACTTCCTACTAAATTTCACTACAAAATAAGATGCCTATTAAATTTCACTACACAATAAGATGACTCTGTACCTGATTGGACGACTTTTTTAGGAAGACAGATGACTGAGAGTGACAAATCATAGGTTCAGTGGTTGAAATGTTGATGTTGGGATTAGCGCCATACTGCAGAAGCGTAGTCGTTAAGTCGTAAACGTGATCCAAATCGAAAGGTGTTCTTGCATTCTGTACCATGTCCATTAATGAGAGCAAGATGTGCTGCGTGCGTTGACTGAACCTGGACAAATGTATGTACACACTATAGTAGAATTTTTCTTTTAGGTCTGTATCATTTATATTAGAATTAAAAACTCAAAATAATAAAAACCTGTATAATTTTTCAATTTGAACTATCATTTATATTAAGAATTAAAAACCCGAAATAATAAAAACCTGTATATCTTGACATTCACTAGATAAGATTACCTTACCACAGAGTATTAAAATATTAAAATGGCTTAAAAAGTCAATAATCAGATACTAAAAATGGTGAATATCCTGACAAAAATTTATTTACTAACAGATTTATCTCCAATAAAAGATTAATGTTGTTGGTTAAAAATTTTACACCGCTCAAGGTACATTTGATTGTAAGTATACCGCATTCCCTTTATTTATAGATAAGTTCAAGTGGGTTATTAATTAAATGGATCCAAGGCTGGTCCGATCCGTTTCACTACTGTCTGATTCCCTGAAGGACAATGCCTGCTTGTGCCAAATCCAACATATTTCAGCATTTCTAGTAACTACTTTTTTTAAATAAAATCTTTATCCGTGTTGGAGCGCATGTTCACAATGATCTTAATTAATGACCTAAAGTTACATATGCAGTTAGTCTTTCTTTGATTTGATTTTTTTATTTATATAAATTTTGGCATTATGCCAAGCACTGGGACAACTAAGGCCATTCAGCGCTGAAACGGAAATTTACAGTAAAAGTTTTGAAAGATGTAACAGGAGGAAAACCTCACGGTTGCACTATGAAACAATTGTTAGGAGAGGGTGGACAGTAAGATGGAGGAAAGAGAATATGAACGGAGGTAAAGTAAAAGGAATGAAAGTAGTTGCAGCTAGGGGCCGAAGGAGACTTGAGAAAGGTGTTTATTGAAGTACATTCATGCATTGGTTGTCAACACTAAATAAAATTTACTACTCATGGAGAAACAGGCTAGATAACTAGTCTAGGACAGCCTCCCACTCACCAAGGGAACTAGAAAATGAAAAATGGTTCTACCACAAATGGTGCCTGTCCTCGGAGAGCTTCCAAGATACAAACATTTCCATCAGTCTTTTAAGGCTTTGTTGGTCAATCAAAATAGGGTTAACCACTAAGGGTAAGGTTTAACATTAATTTTTTCGCTGTATTCAACAAAGTCAATGACGTAAATTCTATGGGTGAGGATGCATGCCCTCCTTATCATCCTCTTTGACATTTTAAGAGTAATTTAATCCATTTTCAATGAAGTGCTTACGTTGTCAACAAAAAGTCTATCCTGACAGATTAAGAGGAGAAAACAGAGTTGGGGGATAATGTTGAGAAAGCCCACTAATTTAGTTCAAAGCAATTACTTGTGGCCAGAGTATAATTTGACCCTTATTAATTACCCCACTCAATAGGAAGGTGCCTGAGTCTGTCTGCATGAACTTGAATGACAAATTTGCTTTTCTCATTGACTCTGAAATAATAATGAAAAATGTCTTTTCCAAAACCAAAAATTTCTAGTTCATGAGTTCACTATCATACCCTAATCACTTTTCACCTACCTTAGTCAAGAATAATAGATATCCAATGCTGAGAATAATGTTGAACAGCAACCGAAGAACAATATATCAGTTTATGATGTTTGCTATCATTAACCAATTAGAAAATGTACAGTACAAAAAATCTTACCTGACATTTGGATCTAGACCATGCTGCAGCAAAATGACAAGTAGTTGCCGAATGAAGGTGAAAGCGCCAGATTTTTCTTCTTCCCTTGATAGAGAAATGTTTTCACTAGCAGTGAACATGAGCACATGAAGAGGTGTAAGATTGGAGCGGGACGAGCAGTTGGGATTAGCACCATACTTGCAAAGTATCCTTACACAATTCAAGTAAAATATCTGAAAGAGAGGAAATCTCTTCAAGTTACTTGAGCAGGAAACTGAGTGACAAGCAGAGTTGCAGTGTGGCATAGTTACAAAATGATGATAAAAATACAGTACAAAACAGTTATGTAGGCTAACTGATTTCTGCAAAAAGCAGCAAAAGTTAAAACAAATATCCATTCTGCTACAGTTAATTGCAATTTTGGAAAGATAAAAACAGAAAAAACGGCCCCCTTTTGGTTATTTTTCTGGGTTAAAGACATACATCAAATAGCACATAAGTTCTTTACAAACCGTCTCCTTTCCTTACATATCTGAAAACAGTATCAAAATTCCCAGCCTACAGATGATTATGCTTGAAAGGGGGCTAATGAACTTATCATCAGACAGTTCTAAGCCTTGGAAAGTTGGGTGGGCCAAGGTTGTTTGCAAGGGCATACAGGATTCATATTCTTAACATAACTTGTGACTTCATAAGAAATTACCCAAATTACATTGCAGCCTTCAAGTAGGTAGTTATTGCAAAGAACCTCTGGAAAATTAAAATAAAGCAAGCTCAATAAAAATGAGCACAATTAATGATAGACTAATTGTAGTAAAAACTATCAAAGTAGCATATTAGGTAAGATAAATGGAAGCAAGTACAATAAAATGCCAGTGGTGAAATAGATTATAAATTCTGATGATGATATGGTTATGAAGAAAAACAGAATAGAGAAGGAATACATGCTAAGGATGAAATGATATTGCTGAAAACTGATGAAAATTTAATGAAGAGATAAAAATATTAACAACTAAAATCATACCACAAAAGGAGATGATGCATGGATTGTAAGTGTGCTTGCAACAATAACAAAAAAACAGCAAAATTTTTGGAATAGATCAGATACAGTGACAAGTGCCAAATTCATAGTTTCTTTCTAAGCACAATGTTTAAGAATCTTAAAATAGACCTCTTCCAAGAATACAACTGCATTGCTATATCCGGTATGCAAGAAAATATAGCATCAAAATGTGGTTGTTGGAAATGCTGAAAAGAGGCATACAAAAGGCAGCATGGTAGTTAAAAATGGTTGTCACATACTCAGTAAGCATTCAATTACCAAGAACCAAAAATAAATACTATTTACAAGCATTGTAAACTTGCAACAACACGCAGGATAAATGGAAAGAGTTTACAGTAAAATTCACCAGACTGTATTATGATTACTTTTCCTAAGCAAAATGCTAACCAATATTAAGGAGCAACACAGCAAAAACACCCACAAAGGGGGAGAGTCTTCAAGGATAAAATGAAAGAAACAGACAACAATAATAATCTGAAACATAATTCACGAAATACCAACCAAATTACATAAAACTAAGAATCTAAGACTTGTCAACAAGACACCTGAGAACTGAGGTGTTAAATGCCTGAAAGTCAAGAGCCAAGATCTATGAAGTGCATGCATGGTGCAGCTTTCCACCCATCAGACAAACTTCTTTTAAACTGGGATGAAACGCACTGTCTAGGATTCATGGACCATGGATATGGACCAACTTAAATAAATGGGTAGTTGAGAAAAGTCTAATAAGCTAATCTGAAATAAATAATCTTACCTCAATGTTTACAATGATTTTTGCTTAATTTGCATACTGGAAGTTTACAACTAATTAAGTCTTAACCCTTAGTGGACCGGTAAAAAAATCAATATGCTGCTCCTCAGGCCGGGTAAACTTTGAGGTCAGCCAATTTATTAAAAAAGAAAAAAAAAAAAAAACACACACACACACTCATTGATGGAAAGAGGAAGATATGCAAATTCACATGGTGAAAGAAAAAAATTAAAAAACTTTCTGTACCTTCCATGAGAATTTGAAAATGACTATTTACAACCCCTTGTGGGGCCTCTTTTACAAAAAGGAAAAAAGAAAATTTTATTTTACCAACTTATAAAATAAATAATTTTAATTTTATTTTGTAAAACTATAATTACAGCTCACAATATCAAAACAGATAAGAAACAAAATCAGTAACAATTTCTTAGCATAATTGTTGAAAAATATTTATGTAAATTTACCAAGAACAAAGATTCAATAACTTTTATTTGCAAATGTGTTTTCTAATATTTCTTTGCACTTTTCTTTGCAAAATTACATTTACAACTGACATACCATCGTAAAAGACAAGAACTAAAACCAACATCAGGCCTTTGGTATATTTATGAGCAAATTTATAAAAAGAAGTCATATGATTTGATTTACATAGATTTTTTACATTATGCCAAGCACTGGGGCAACTAAGGCCATTCAGCACTGAAACAGAAATTGACAGTAGAAGGTTTGAAAGGTGTTACTGGACAAAAACCTTGCATTTGCACTATGAAACAATTATTAGGAGGGTGGACAGTATGATGGAAGAAAGAGAATATGAACAGAGGTACAGTAAAAAAAAAAAAATTAAAGTAGCTGCAATTAGGGGCGGAAGGGATGCTGCAAAGAACCTTAAGCAATGCCTACATTGCACCAAATGAGGTGCACTGATGGCAATAACCCCCTACAGGGAAGTAAAAGTTGCCATTAGTGAATTTACGGGCTATAGCAGTATTAGCACCTCTTTCCCACCCGATTCTTTTCAACTCGATGGCACTTAATACTGTTTCTCTTACAGGATCAATCCGTCCCACCACCCCAACCCTGTTATTACTACTCCTGAGAAGCTATCCATCCATTTAAGATTAACAGCCTGATGATTACTAACCTTCATGGTATGGGTGAAATGGTGCAGTGGATCCTTATTGATGAGGGGAACCAAGCAGACCATTAATGGAACAGAGCCATCTCTGCCCACAAGGTTTGGGTTTCCGCCATAATGAAGCAACATGTCCAAAAGCTCGTAGCGGAACTCCCAGTCCCTCACATGCCTCAGTACACAAGCTAGAGCCGAGTTGCCTTGTTGGTTTATGCTCGGCGAAGCTCCATTTTGCAGTAGATATCGGACTATGTGCAGCATATCCCACTTGTTCCAGGGTGCTGGATCGTGGTCGTAACCATAACGCGCTTCTTCTAATGCATACCTGAAATTATAAAACGATCATGTTAGTTGCAACCTCTGGTTTTTCTGCATCTTCCACCTTCATTTCCTCTGACACCTACAGGAGCAGAAATCCATACACTTCACTACTCATGCACACTAGCTTATTTTAATCAGTGAAGCAAAAATGACATTTTTATAATGAAATACTTTTGTATATATTTACCAGGTAATTACATAGCTAAAGGTTTCTAGCTACGGCAGTCTAAAAATTCAAACTTGATAGTAGTGCTCATTAACTGTTTTAGTGTAGGTAACTAGCCCCGCCCACTTTCCAGGTACTGGGAGGAACAACTAGGCACAGAGAGCTTCAATTCACTTGCAACCTTTATGTCCAAGCAAGGGGAGGAAGAAGGCTCTGATCATGTAATTACTTGGTAAGTATATACAAAACTATTTTATTATGAAAATGTCATTTTTGTATAAGTAACTTACTAAGTAATTACATAGCTGATTCCACATTAAGGGGAGGTGGGATTCTATGGACATACTGTACTCATAAAACATTAAATGAGATGATGATTTTGAAGTACAACAGTTGTGAGCATTGAGATAATGCTCGTTGTTTCTTTACCTGGCAAGGGAGCGACAGCAGCAAAATACTCCCTCTGGTTGATGCTCTTCTTGACCTGTAGTGGGCATGGCTGCATATCCCAGAGTCACCCCTAAATAAGTGGGAATTTTGCAGTGACGGAAGTGCATCCATGGCTAGCAAGTCAAAAAAGAGATGCCCTTGCCCTGGGCAGAGACCAGATAAAAAATCATAACGCTGTTACCTACACTGTAAAAACCCGCCATCCAAACACTAAGAACTGGTGGGTACTACAGGCACCATGTACCCCCAGGCTTCTCATAAAAAAAAACAACACCTATCACAAGATGAAGAATAGTAGAGGAACAGAAGACCCCCAATGCTTCCACTCCCAAGCCCATGCCAGCCACGGATAAAGGCCCTGCAATTTTCAAACGTAGTTTCCACATCCTTGAGATAATGCACTGCAAAAACAGACTTGCATCTCCAAAAGGTAGGTTGGAGGATATTAGACAAGGACATTTTATGCCTGAAGGCAAAGAGGTAGCAATGGCCCGGACCTCATGAGCCTTTACTTCAAAAGTCTGTAAGACGTCATCTCCAATCTGGGAATGTGATTCAGAAATCAGGCTCCTCAGAAAAAAGGAAAGTGTGTTCTTGGAGAGAGGGCATGAAAGGTTCTTTACCACACACCAAAGGTTGTCTGAAGGTCCTCTGATTTTCTCTGTTCTATGGAGATAATATCTGATGGCTATTACTGGGCAAAGATGCCTTTCCTCTTCTTCTGGCCCAAGGAGATCTGTTAAATTCTTAACAGGGCCAAGGTACAGAAGGGTCCTCGTTCTTAGCCAGAAACCCAAGAGGGAGCAAACTGCATTTCCTTGGGAAAAACTACACCCTTATTAATCATTTGTAGCTCACAAACATGTTTGGCAGTGGCCAAGGCTACTAGGAAAAGGGTTTTCTTACTAAGGTTCCTCCAAGAGGCAGTTCAAAGCAATTCGTAGGAGGGACCTGAGAGCCATTTTAAGATGCCATCTAAATTCCAGGGGATAGAGTTAGGCTTCTTTTGCTTGATAGTGTCAAAGAACTTGAAATCATTTTGAGGACAAGTTTAGAGCCCTATGCTTAAAGATGGAGCTGACCACTGATCTGTATCCCTAACAATGGATGCAGCAAGCTTTCTGGAGGTATTAAGACAGAATGGAAAATCAGCTATTTGACTTATAGAGGTTTCAGAAGACAAGATGTTAGAGCAGCTGCACCATCTGAAAACCGTCTATTTGAACTGAGAGAGCTCACTGGAAGGTGGTTACCTGCATCCAGCAATAACTTCTGCAGCCAATTTCAAACAACCCTTTGCCCTGATGAAGCACTTGGCAGTCTGAAACCTATCAGGGCCAGAGTAGACAACCCTTGGTGGAACGTGGAGAAGTGGAGCTGTCTCAGCATCAATGGTTTTTATGGCAGGAGCCTCGGAAAGGCCATTAACAGATTTAGTAGATCTGGGAACCATTCCAACTTGGAATGGTTCCCTTGGCCAAAACAGTGCCACTAGGATCATGGAAACGTCATGATGGCAAGTCAACTTGTTGTTCACCTCCCTGATCAGACTTAAGGGAGGGAAGGCAAATTCTTCTCGACCTGTCCAATCCAGAAGCATAGTTTCCGTCATCCATCCAAGAGGTCTGGGAAAGGGGAGCAGAAGAAAGGAACAGTGGTTCCTGAAAGTTGCAAATAGATTTATGGAGGGTGTACCCCACAGCTTCCATAGATTCTTGCAGACTGGAGGGTCCAGGGTCCATTCGGTTGGCTGGACCTGATTAAGGCGACTGAGTCTGTCTGTCAAGAATTTAGTCTCCCGTGAATGAAGCAAGTCATGCGCGATACCTGGTTTTGGTCTTCCAAATTGTCAGCTGGGTTATGGCAGCATGTAGACCCAGGTGAATTGCCTTCAGTTCCTTTTAGTTGATGTGGTTGTTCCATAGCTCTTCCAGCCAAGTCCCAGACACTTCTTGTTTCCCGAGAAGAGTTCTCCAATCTAGATCTGAGGTATCAGAGTAAAAGTCTAGGCCGGGGTTCAACGGTGAAAGGGATTTCCCCTTCCTGAAGCCTTGCTTCGCACAACCACCAATGAAGGTCTTGTTTGATCACTTCCATAATCGCAAAGATGAAGGAGTCCAGTAGGGACTTCTTGCTCCAGTTTTCCTATAGAAAAAATTGGCGCCTGTCTCATTTGCAATCTGTCCAACCTCACAACTGTTCCACAGAAGCTAGGGTTCCTAAAAGACTCATCCATTGTATGGCTGAGTATGGCTGGAGACAGAAAATTCATGACTGTCTGACAGCAGGCAGCAACTCTTCGGAGTAACAGAGAAGGTAACAGAGAAGCCTGAAAGGCTTGAGAAATAAGAATCACTCCTAAATAGGGAATCTTCTTGTGGGAGTCATTTGAGATTTCTTGTCATTGATGAAAATCCCGAAATTCCTTGTCAAGCGAACGTCTTTTCTGAGTCCTTCATGCATTCCTTCATCGACAGAGATCGGAGAGGTCAGTAGTCTGAGTAGAGGGATAAGTTTATGCCCAGAAGTTGAAACCATTTTCCCAGTGGGGCGAGAATCTGAGTGAATACTTGTGAAGCTGTGGACAGACCAAAGCATGGGGCACGGATCTGGTACACCTCGCTCTGAAACACTAATCTCAAAAACTTTTTGGGTGTCAGATGAACAGAGACATTAAAGTAAGCATCTTGCATGTCCAGGGTGACCATCCAGTCCCCTGTTCGGTGAACTTGACAGTCATTCGTTTCCATATGAAACTTCATCTTCAGAATGCACTGACATCCAGTGCCAGTCTCCAGCCCCACAATAACTTGGGGATCACGAAGAGTTTGTCAAGTACGCTGGCAATAGGTGACTTAGATAGAGGCAGCCTCTCTTTGAAAGGAATGGAGTACTCTTCTCTCAGAACCTTGATTACCCAAAGTTCTGCACCTCTAACTCTATTCCTCCCAAAAGAGGCTCAGTCTGGCTCCTACTGGAGTGTGAAGGACAAAGTTCTCAGTTCCTGCTTGCTTGTTTAAAAGAGGCTCTCTTGGATGGTCTCGAGGCCGAGCATAGATTTGTTGGAGGTCTTCGTTTCCCTCCACAAAAGGGCTGAGGTTGGAGGGGGGGGGAAGGATCTCACAGGCGCAGCATAAGAGACCTTAGTTTTCTTGGTGGACTGAGCAAGAAGGTCATTGGTGGCCTATTTATGTAATGCCAACAAGATTTCTCTAATAGTATCCTTAGGAAGCAAGCAGGGTTTATCCAAGGAGGCAAACAGGAGAACAGACTTCTGGGTCGAGGGAACCCTTTATGAGGTGTGTGCAAAAAAAAAAAAAAAAAAAAAAAAAAGAGAGAGAGAGGAAAGTTCAGCGAATCCATCCCTAAAGGCCTTCGTCAGCATAGGAAAGCACTCCCAGCCATTCGGTCACAGTGTCTTTCGCCAGACAGGGACCGTCCTCAATCTTCCTGGCGAGTGCTCTGATTTGCCAGTCAAGAAAACTGTATAGTACCTCCAAAAACTTGAAGATGTTCCTGGGCAAGTGGTCGAACTCTAAGGGGAAAAACATGACCTTAGCAGCGGAGAAAGCAGCCCAACGACTTGCATCGACCAGGCCAGAGAAGTCCCCTTGGGAGAAAGCAGAAAACCCCAAAGAAGGGGCCTCCCTGGTGGCATAGAAATGGTAACTCCTCTTGACTAGCTTACAAGGAAAAGCAAAGGTGGTTTTGTTTAGTTGTCTCCTAGAGGCCAACCAGTCGTCCACTCCATGAAGAGCCTTCTTAACAGATGAAACACCAATTTCAGAAGAGAAGTCCAATCCGACAGAGGTTTCCTAAGGAAAGTCAACGCAGGAGGCTGGGTCTGCAAGAACAAAGAAATCTGGAAAATTGTCGAGGAAGTAAGTCAACAAAGCAAAGTAAGCCAAAGTAGGGGGCACCAGCCTGACCAAAATCATCCTGTTCAGACAAAACAGGAGAAAACGAATTATCCTTAACCTTGGTGATACCTGGAGTTCTCTTTAAAAATTTCATAAGTTCATCCAACTAGCACTTAAGGGGGTTAAGAGAAGAGTCTTCTTGCTCCAAAGAATGCGGTTGTGGAGGAACAGAGGCTGGCACTGAAACAGCTAAAGCTGGCACCTAGAGTCCAAAGGTGAAAGTCTAGCTGTCAGCAGTAGGAGCCTGGCACAGGAGTCAAAACGTTGGGGAGGAGAGGCAACCTGAAGCCTGAGCGAGGATTCCTGGCGCTTGGGGGCCAAAAGCAGATGATCTTGAAACAAAACTGGCTCTGGGCTGTTCCGAAACAAATGAAGTGGACAACTCGAAGTAGTAGAGGGCAGAACAGCAAAACTGCAAGAGGGTCAAGGACTAATACTAGTCTCCTTAGGCCTTTTGGTTGGAAGCAGGGAGCTTTCTGCACCAATGAGTGTCTCTTGAGTAGGCGCAAAGACTGGTAGCACGGTTGGCGCTTCTTGCTCGCACTGTCATCTTCCGAATCCAATGACAGACAACATGCGCTTAAAAGATGATTATTATTATTATTATTAAGGATTAGTTTATTCAGACCTCTTTGAGACCAACAAAGGTTCTTCTTGGGCTGGTTTTCAGGAATTAAATTAATCCTGAAAAATAAAAAAATAAGATTTTATTCAGAAAACCAGTTTATTTAGGAACGTGATGATTCTGTTAAATAAGAAATCTTTACCTTAAGGAAGGCGGCCTTTTAATGATGGGTTTAAAAAATTAATGCTTCTTTGATGGTTCCAAATTGGACATTCAACTGGCAAGTGTTAAAACAGTCATTGGTATTTGGGATTTATTATATTTCATTGGGTCTGAATGTGGATTTGACATCAAATGACTAGGAATATCTAGTACGGCCTTTATGTTGTCTTGTTAGTATAACTTCTTTGGCTCTCACTGTTTGAGACGATGACATCTATGAACGAACTTCACTTTTTATATTTCTCAGTTTGTTTGTAGTTGGTATTTATTCCAACATCTGTTTGGCAGTCTTGATATATTAAAGGCTTAATAGATGTTACCCAGTCTGATAGTGGGGCATATGTAAATGATGAAGCAATAGTGCAAGCTAATTTGGCTGCTGCATCTGCTTTTTCGTTTCTTTCAATTCCAATGAGTTGAAATCCAAAATATTTTTATTAATAGTCCTGATTGACTAAGTTTATTAATTTTTATTCGGATTTCTTGTATACAGTGATTTGGAGACTTGTATTTGTTTATAGCATTGATAATACTTAGTGAGTTGCTGAAAATTATGGTGGAAATTGCTCTCTTCTCAGATATTATGTCTAGTGCTATTTGTAAGGTTGTAGTAAATACTGATGATATTAGGGTTAGACTTATTTGGACTAATTCATCTTTTGAGAATACTGAAGCTCCTACACCAGAGTTGATTTTTTATCCATCTGTATAGATCATACGTTGCTCTTTTCTTCTGATGTGTTCTCGAGTGCCCTTAAAGAGACGCCTTTCCAACGGTGCTCTGTCAAAGCCTGGGAACGAGCAACAGGCTCGAAGGAGGGACCAACTACCCATGGGCAAATGCCACCAACCTCCCTTGGACCTCCTGTATGTCTACTCCCCGGTACGAGGGAGCGGGACAAGCCACCTCCTTAACACTTACACTTGAAGCTAGATTTTTCAACTAAAGCACTGAACAAGGAACCCTACTCCAACAATGCCTGGGCCAAAAACTCTTAACTTTTGATCAAACTTCGATTCAAGGTCGGCAATGTCGTTGGGATCTGAAGCATAGGAACCTGCAACAGGAGTTAATTGCAAAAGTGTGGGAGGACTATGGATAGGAGGAACAGGAAGGTGAGGAGAAGAAACACCACTGGCTCTAAATTAGTCTTAATTTTGGCTCTAACAGCCACTTTCCTTTTCTTGGCATTATCAAGCTTTTCCAAACAGAAACTAAATACCTTCCACTTTTTCTCGTCCCAGTCCTGACATTCTGGACAAGTATTACCATTAATAGCAATCCCGGCCCCCTTTCACTTGACACACAGTGAGAATCACAGCAAGGCTTAGATCATCTAGTTTTACAATGTTGAGTGCAAAACCTAACACTTTAAGTGCTAGAGTTAGACATTTCAAAAAGCTGATATAAAGCTAAACGAAGCCATCCAAAAAATGACAAAGCAGACTGCAGGGAACCACCAATGTTGGTCAGGAGCCAGCACCAAATGAATTGAAGCTCCCAGCCTAGTTGTTCCTCCCAGTACCCGAAAAGTGGGGTGGGGTCAGTTACCTATATCAAACCAATTAAATAGCACTATTGCAAAGTTTGAATTTTTGGTAAGTTACTTATACAAAAAGTAGGGCCTAACATCAACCCTAAAATCTTATTCTAATAAAAAAGTAATGCCTAATATCAACCCTAAAATGACACAAGATATTAAGAAACAGTCTCTTTCATCTAATTTCCTAACTATTTTTATTTATTCCTTTTTTTACTTGTATGTATTATACCCTTACTTATATCTTGAATTTATTTGCCTTTTTACATATGGCCAATATATTCCTTAGATGCTTACTAAGCAATTCATCCAGATGTGTACACATTATCAACATTAACCATATTTCACTGTACACAAGCCAAAAATAAAAACAATACCTACAGGGTAAAACTGCCTACAAAATCAGTCAAAAGAGCTCAACAACAAGCAGAATTACCTAACAATAAGAGCATGGAGGGGAGTATTTCCCAGAGAATCAGCCGTATTAATATGTTCCTTCAGACCATGTTGGAGTAACAATTTAACAGTTTCTAACGTGTCTTCTGCGCTCTTTTTACCCAGGAGGAAAACAACGTGCAGCACAGTCATCTGCTGCGTGTACGTGCGAACAGTCGTTTCGGCACCACATTGGATGAGGAGATCGAGAAACTTGAGGTCATGCAAAGCGGCTTGGTGTATTGGGTAGTATTCATCGTAACACTGGTTTATTTCATCTGACCTGAAACAAATAGTAAAAATAGTATAACATTAATATCTTTAATATTATATAATAAATTATTCTCACCATCAACTGTGTTTATACTCAACCAGGTGCTGTACTTTTAAGCTTGCATGTAATGTGTTGTTTACGTCCACCTGTTTTCAAATTAAAATGTACTGCTTACTGTCTCAAGGTGCCAAGGCATATACATTCACTCTTGAAAATACCAAGATCCACTTTATTTCAACAGAAAGGCATCATTTACATATGCCTTACATGGAAGCAATGTAAGTAGTACAGTACTTTATATTCACTTTTACAAATTATCTAATGGGACACTAAGGTTTTACTAGACAAAAATTTTTTTCCTTAAGGCTGCAAATTGGAGGAAGGTGAAGTCAGACAGCTGGACAAGAAGAGAACAATGCAACTTAGAACACTTCCAGAATCCTTATATAGCACCAGCACCCCTTCACCCACTTATATATAGTGTTCTGCTTTTCATCTATCTTCCTCTCTTTCCATCAAACTGTCCAATTTCATCATCCAATTTTCAGCCCTATTAAAGGATAAATCCTCTGCCAGTCACCCCAGTAAGTCTTAAATCATTGCAATATAGTTAGGTTATATTTTGGCATTATCATAACCTATATGTAATAGCTTTTTCCCACAAAATTATCTCATCTTTCCCTACAGTACAAACAAACCTTCGCAATGGTGCCTCCATGTTTAAGCAATGTATTTTATGCATTTCATCAGTATACTAAAATCACAATTATTATTAAGATGATTCAAATATGTACACAAATTCCAGTATCTGAAACTTGCCTTTCTAGAACTAAAAACTTCACGCAATTCCAAGCGCCACGCTCGCAGGCAATGTGCAGCAAAGGCCTCTTCTGTTGCCATGGCAACCAGTGATCTTCCCCTTGTTGTGTCAACAACTCCAAAATATCGACCTAAAAAAAGTAATACACTTTATACATATTTTATTCAATATCAAAATATTCAAAAGCTGAATAACAAAGTTCAAAAAGTTCTTCTAGAGTAAAATCTTAGTGAACTGTAAGAATACTTTATAAATAGTTTCTGAAACCCAACATACACTGAACCAGGTTACTAACTCAACCCAAAAACCTGGCAACTTTCTTGAAAGATTTTACAGAACATTCAGAGCTAAGGTTTCTAAGAGCAATACTTGCACAGAAGCCCAAAGAAAATCTGTGCACAACAGGGTGTTAACAAATAAAACCTTCCCTATTATTCCCCTAGTTTTCACTTTCTACACTTATTCTGAGTTTGGCTAAAGTCAAGGGCACAAAAATGGTAATCTTAAAGCAATTAGTAGTGGGTACTTCATCAGTGTGACTTGTGAGGCACACTGCAGATGATACTGAACACTCTTTGGGGACCACTTTGACTGACCTGCATCACTTTCTGTCACACTCAAAGCACTGCTTCCTAACCTTATCATCCACTCCCTTTGGTCTTCAACTTTCTTTTCTTTTGCTTATTGAGCTCTTATTCATGATCAAAACTTCAAGGGAGACTTGTCTCTCACTGAACTTATTTTACAATAATAAAAGGACTTTTTTTAAAAGTAATGTCCATTTTCTAATATGTCTTCCTCTTAAAGGTATAGTATTCATGCCACGTCTAACAGAACAAGACTCAATACTGGGTAGCTAGTAATACCTTTCTGACATAACAATGACTGTATTTCTAAATGAAGCTTTTAACGTACAAGTTCCAACAGCCCTTCCTGAAAAATCTAAAAACCCATAATCAAATACTGTGTACACTAAAACTAAACACATTTACTCAACTTGCCATGTGTACTAGTTATTTCACTATCATCATCACCATCACTACACAAAACAAATGTGTACTAGTTATTTCACCATCACTACATAATACAGAGCTCATGAAATTCTGCCATTCTGTCTTCCCTGTGCTTCTCCTTCCACACATCTCCACCCTTCCATTTCATATTTCTCATCCAAGTAGGTCTGAGACTTCCAACTAGTATTCTTGAGTCCACAGAAACCAAGCTGACACTATTACATAATACTCTCCCAGTGTTGGGCAAAAGAAATTTTCTAGCCATCTCTAGCTCCCAAATTTCCCTAATGATATTTATCATTCTACCTACAATCTGACTCTAAGCATTCTTTAATCACAATTATACTATGACCCATGTCTAAATAGCAAAACAGATCATATAGACTACCTTGACCTACGAGTTTAATTTGTTTAGTGGCCAAGCTCATAGCTCAATCTGCTTGCATATCAAATCAATTTTCCCCATTGACAATACTTAAAATGCCCTTAATCCATTCCAACCCTCAAACTGCCACCCCTTATTTTCATGTTTCATGTTATCAAATAAGGAAAATACATTTCTAAAAAACAAATATTGTACAAAAACATAATAAAAAGAGTATGTAAAGATATAATAAGGTATTATGCAGTGTACAGGTAGTGTTCAAGTTAAGATACTTCATCTTACGATAATCTGATTTTACAAGAGACCAAATTACAATAGCCTAACTTTATCCAATCTTCTAATTAAATAGACCAAATTACAATAGCCTAACTTTATCCCATCTTCTAATTAAATAAGTTCAAAAACAGCAAAGAGAATTATGAAAGTATTGTCTTAATGTTATACTCATTGCGTAAATGTGTACAGCCATGAACAACCGAACTGGATAACCACATCATCTGTCTGGCTTGTATTTCAACCATCGTACAATAGTAAACAATTACCGTAGTTATGTTATAAATGATGCTATGTAGAATAGGCCTGAGATATTTTTATATAATGACTTTACTTGCTATAGATCAAAGATCATGAAAATATAATGCTAAATTTAAACCATCGTTATAGCTGAAGTTGAGAAAACTGTTCAAGCTGCTAATGATCATTATCATGCATCGGTAATAAGGTTAAAACTCCTGTAAATCTACGCCATCAAACACAATCGTTGATAAAATTGAGATCAAATCATTTTAATCAAAACTACTGGGCTTGAAAGAACACATTTTACTGTTGGTTTCACGCCGATAAAAGATAAATAAAGTAAAGCTCGTATTACGATGAAATAAAAGTGAAAATATCGAAAGGAATCACATAATTTTTTAAATCGATAAACATGCCGCCAATGTAATCTGTTAACAAAAAAAGCCATTTAGTTAACAATCACAACGAGACGTATTCAAGTTATATTTCTACTTAAAAACATGTCATATAACAAAAAAATTACCTTGTCTCATATAAGTCAAGTATCTAGATATTTGTTTATGCTAACTAGAAGCGAGAAAATTCACTCAGAATAGTTAAATAAGGAGATACAAACTCATATTTGTCATCAGCTGATTTCCAAACCAAAACATTGACTGCTATGTTAGTAGCATTTTATTATACAATATGAGAATAGTGCATGCAATATTATTGGGTACAGTGAAAAAATTTTCATATAACTTTTTAAAAGATTCATGGAAAAGATGCATATTTACTTTTTCTTCTTTGCTTATCTTAATTTTTGTCACTACGCCATCTTTGTAGCAGCAGCAACTCAAGCTCGTACTTCAATTTTTTGCTCGTGTAACAAAGCAAAAAATCGACTCGTACCTCGGAAAACTCGTATATTAATATACTCGTAGATCAAGGTACTACTGTACTGTATAATTGTACTCTCATAGTCAGTTACAAAATAGTTTAACCAAAAAGCCGAGCTGCTAAATCTAAATATACTAAGCTAAGGTGGGGAAGCTACATAGAAAGAAGAAAAGAAATTAACAAAATGAAGTTTTTATGTTAAAACAAAGTTTAATGTATACTTACCTGGCAGGTATATATATAGCTATATTCTCTGTTCCACCTGGCAGAAATTTTCAAAACTCGCGGCAAACGCTAGTAACCTATTAGTAGTTCAGGCAACCACCACCCCATTACCGTGGCGCTAGCGCTAGGAACCGTTCCCAATTGGGCCAGATTTTCTCTGAACCCTGTCTCCTGAGGGGAGGAGGGTGGGAATTAAATTATATATACCTGCCAGGTAAGTATACATTAAACTTTGTTTTAACATAAAAACTTCATTTTAATGTATGACACTTACCTGGCAGGTATATATATAGCTGATTGACACATTTGGAGGTGGGTCAAAAACAGCAACATTATTAGAGTATAAAAATATTATTAAAATATTATTAAAACTCTAGGTTCCTTACCTGCTAAGGTAGCTGACTTCATAGGTCCTGCCTCTAAGCCTGCTTAAACCTTAGGAGCTCTCAACAAGGAAGTGTCCTGTATGTTGAAGAAGCTAAGACTGGAACTGACAACTGGACGTGACCAATGTGTTGACAGAACCGTACAGCCCTCTTATGCCACGGCATTCAAGCTAGTAATAGATCATTTACCTGAACTACACACACACCACACCAAGATAATACTAACAAGACTGATAAAAGTACAGAACACTTTTCTCAGACGACCAAAAAACACAAACACCATCACCTAATAAAATCAACTAGCTTAAAAGAAGGTTATGGGGTAGTAACTCCTTTGCCCAATACTGTACCAGAGGACACGTATGGACCTAGTGTCTGACAATTATCAAAGGTTGTCTGAATATCCCTAAGATAATGAGACAAATATTGAATTAGTTCTCCAATATGTGGATTCAATAATTTCTTTGAGGGCTAAATTCTTTTTAAAAGCTAATGAAGTCGCAACTGCCCTGACTTCATGAGCCTTCACTTTCAAAATACCAAAGCTCTGCTCTTGACACAACATATGAGCTTCTCTAATCAACTCTCTCATGAAGAAGGCTAGAGCGTTCTTCGTCATGGGTCTACTGGGGTCTTTAACTGAACACCAAAGAGCATCAGAATTCCCTCTGATCTCTCTTGTTCTTTCCATATAAAAACGCAATGCTCTCACTGGACAGAGAACTCTTTCTTGCTCATGACCCACTAACTCAGAAAGACCCAAAACTTCAAAGGATCTTGGCCAAGGATTAGCTGGATTCTCATTCTTGGCCAAGAAACCTTCCTGGAATGAACACACTGCGTTGCCATGTCTCCATCCCACCTTCTTCGATATGGCCTGAAGCTCACTAGCTCTTTTAGCCGTTGCCAAAGCGACTAAAAAGATAGTTTTCTTAGCAACATCTCTCAGAGAGGATTTCTCTAAAGGCTCGAATTTGCTAGAGGTTAAAAACTTCAAGACAACATCGAGGTTCCAAGCAGGTGGCCTGCATTGGGGTTGTTTCTTGGTACCAAATGACCTAATCAGATCTCTAAGGTCTAAGTTATTAGAGATGTCTAGATCTCTGTGTCTAAACACTGAGGTTAGCATACTTTTATAGCCTTTGATTGTCGAAACTGACAAACCCAAATCCTTCCTCAAGTATAGAAGGAAGTCTGCGATTTGGGTCACAGAGGTACTGGATGAAGACACTTTCCTGTTCTTACACCACTTCCGGAAATTCTCCCACTTCGACTGATATACTGTAATTGTGGAGGTTCTTCTGGCTCTAGCCACTGCACTGGCCACCTCTCTAGAATATCTCCTCGCTCTGACAAGACTTTCGATAGTCTGAACGCAGTCAGACCCAGAGCGAGGGTATTCTTGTGAAACCTGTCGAAGTGGGGTTGTCTGAGTAAATCTACTCTTAGAGGAAGAGTCCTTGGCGTATCTATTGTCCATTCCAGTACCTCTGTGAACCAACTTTGGGCCGGCCAAAACGGAGCTATTAAGGTCATCCTCGTTCCTTGGCTCTCCCTGAACTTCTTCATAACTTTCCCCAGTACTTTGAATGGAGGAAAAGCGTAAACATCTAAGTTTGTCCATTATTATTATTATTATAAAAGTAGTTTAACCAGACCACTGAGCTGATTTTCAGCTCTCCTAGGGCTGGCCCGAAGGATTAGATAAAATGCCAGGTCTAGCTCTTAGGCCAGAGCTGGGACCAAGTTGGTCATTCAGGATAAATAAATAAATTGCACCATGGCAAATGCTTTCATACTAGAACACACACACAATAAATACTTTTACTCATGTTCCCTTACATACATACTAAAACGGTATATTAAAATTCAGAATTAGTTTTAACTTTTTGAAATGTTTTAAAATTCACTAAAAACACCAATGTTTTATATTTTATCAATTAAATTGCAGTTCCTCAAAAAAGTCAAAATCGGAACTACCGAAAATGTAAAAGATTCTGACAAAATTTCTTTTATTGTCTTATTTCCAAAAGTTGACAGTCTCTGCTGGTCATACTTTGGACACTCGCACAAGACATGTCTGACTGTTACCAACTCCTTGCACTCCGAACACTCTGGAGCAGAGTCGTGTGGGCTGCTCATTAAGTGTCCATGTGTCAGACGGGTATGGCCTATACGGAGACGTGTCAGAATTACTTGTTCATGTCTCTCTCTCTGATATGATGAACTCCATTTTCCAACATCAGGTTTTATTTGCTTTAATTTGTTATTTTCTGACTCTTCATTCCAAATATGTTGCCATTTCCTTAAAATACCCATCTTTAAGTATGTTACATAATCACTCATTGGGAGATTCACACTTGATCTTGTCATTTGAATTGCTTCTTTGGCTGCTTTGTCAGCCTCTTCATTTCCTTTGATCCCTACATGGGCAGGGATCCAACATATTTCTACTTTTTTCCCAATAATATCTAATTTATGAAGTGATAATTTAATTTGTTGTACTATATTATTTTTTGGTTTGTAACTCTGGATGGCTTCTATGGCACTTCTCGAGTCACTAAAAATCACAAAATTATTGAGTGATGTTTCTTTAATTATTTTTATGGCCGAGGCTATTGCGCAAAGTTCTGCTGTGAATACTGAAGCTGTATTAGGAAGAGAGAATTGGTATGATTTGTCCTGGGACACTGCAGCATATCCCACTCCATGTTCCGATTTAGATCCATCTGTGAATATTGCATAATGTGGACCTTTTCGGTTCATATGTTCTATTGTATGTTGTCTATGGTGTGATGGCGTATATAAGTATTTTTTTGATAAATATTTCAATTGTGTGCAAGTTTTCATTTTATTCATTGTCCAAGGCGGAGGTAATTTTACTACTGGAGGAATTTGTATATTCACATTTAGTGACTCAAACAGTCTTCTAGCTCTAATTGGAAAAGGGGGTG
Source organism: Macrobrachium nipponense (assembly GCF_015104395.2). Classification (NCBI taxonomy): domain Eukaryota; kingdom Metazoa; phylum Arthropoda; class Malacostraca; order Decapoda; family Palaemonidae; genus Macrobrachium; species Macrobrachium nipponense. Next base: position 22,618,362 of record NC_087219.1, read on the forward strand.
GATGATTGTTTATAAAAATATCTCTGAGTTCAAATAATTTTTTTGTTGGAGAATCGCTTGTCCTAATTCTCAGAGCACTCTTCATTATAACAAGCTCTCTATGGAGAGAGAGAGGTAGTTCACCACATTCAACCTGTAAGGAAGAGGTCGGTGATGATTTAAAGGCTCCTGAACATATTCTAAGGCCCTCATTATGAACTGGGTCCAACGTTTTCAGTGCTGCGTCTGACGCCGAGCCATATACTTCGCTACCGTAATCAATTATAGATAGGACTGTTGCTTTGTACAGTAATGTAAGGGTTTGTCTATCGGCTCCCCAATTAGTGTTTGATAATTTTCTAATTAGATTTAATGCTTTTTTACATTTTGATTTCAAGTATGTTATGTGTGGTTTCCAGTTTAAGTGAGTATCAAACACTAAACCTAAAAATTTTGCAGTTTGTCTAATTGGTATACTATGATTTCTGATTTTTAAATCTATTACTTCATCATTCATCCATCTTTTATCTTTATAAAATACTACTGCTTGAGTCTTATGTATGGATAACTTAAATCCTACAGATGAGGTCCATTCATTTATTTTTACAATACTTTTATTAATGATGCGTTCTGCATGTTTAATACGTGAGGCTGAATAATATATGGCAAAATCATCCATGTAAAGGTTGCTTTTAATTCCAGTGGGTAGATTTTTATTAATATCATTAATTGCCAGGGTAAACAGTGTGCCACTAAGGACACTTCCCTGTGGAACACCATTTTCAAGTGGAAATGTTCTCGATAATACATCATCGATTCTCACTTGAAAGCTACGATTTGTTAAAAAGTTTTGGATGAACTAGGTAAATGTCCACGAATGTTGTTATTTTGTAAAGTTTTTAATATAGGGTACCTCCAGGTAGTATCATAAGCCTTTTCGATGTCAAAAAAGACTGCTACAGTTATTTGCTTTCGCTCAAATCCTCTTCGTATATGGTCTTCGAGGTTAGAGAGAGAATCTAACGTACATCTGTTGCACTGTGACCCAAATTGAGTGGGAGTCAAGATTTTATTTTCTCGAATGTGCCATGTTAATCGAGCATTTACCATTGTTTCTAGTAACTTGCACAAGCAACTTGTTAGAGAAATTGGTCTGTAGTTATTTGCATCACTTAGATCTTTTCCAGGTTTGGGGATAGGAATTATTATAGCTTTACGCCATTCATCAGGAAATAAATTTCTAAGCCATAAATGATATAAAAATTGTAACAAGTATGTCTTCGCCAGAGGTGCTAAGTGGCAGATCATCTCAAAACAAATATTGTCACCTCCAGGAGCAGATTTATTGCTGTTAGTGAGAGCATATTCAAACTCTTCCATATTAAATTTTCTATTATAATATATGTCTTCTATTGTTTCGAAATTTATTGTTATTAGTTCTATATTATTTTTCTTTATGCGGAAGTGATCATCTAAATTTCTGTCACTACTTACATTTGCTAAGTTTTCTCCTATTATATTACTCATTTCTTTTGGATCGAGTATTCTTTTTCCGTCTTTTAATATGGCATGTCTGGGTGGTTTCACATGGGTACCATTTATTTTCCTGAATTTTTCCCATATTTTTTTTATGGGAGTATTATTAGAGAGATCTGATACATATTTCCTCCATGAAATTATTCTTCCTTGAATTACTTCCTTTCGAAATTTTGCAGATATTTTGTTGTATATAGGTTTTAATGCCTCAATTTAGGGTAACTATATAATCATTTTTTGTAAAGTACTTTCTAATATTGGTAATGTTTTATTTATTTTACTGAACTTTCTATTCAAATTATCCAATCGTCTCCCTATTGAGTGTTTTATATTTATTAATTCTGTTAGCTTTTCGGACCACCATGGAACTTTGTGTTTTGTTGGATGGGGTTTTGAGTTTGGTATTGCTTTATCAGCAGCATTTTTGATGAAATGAACAAGAAACTTATTAGTTTCATTATGGTCTTTTAGATATTCAAATGGTGGTATACTTCTAGTATGCATTTCATATTGCTCCCAGTCTGCTTTATAAATATTATAGTGAGGAACGTGTTTTGCTGGGTTATTTTGTAAAAAGGAAATTAATATTGGGAAATGATCACTGGTGTACAAGTCATCAATTGTGTTCCAATCTAATCTGTCAACTATACTTGTTGAACATAGAGTTAAGTCTACAGAGGAAAATGTTCCATGTGTTTTTGAATAATATGTGCTAACTTCTTCATCATTTATACAACATATGTCATTTGAATCTATAAGTTCTTCTACTTTACTTCCTGCTCTATTTGAGTTTGAACAGTTACAGTCCCATATTGGGTTGTGAGCATTAAAATCCCCTACTATTAACATAGGTTCTTTGGCATTTTTAAGTAATTCTCCAAGTTTATCAATATTGTAATTTTTATTTGGTTGGTTGTATAAATTATAAATGCTATAATTATAGTTTTTAATTCGAATTTTAATACCTGATATTTGGAGGTCAGCTATGTTTACAGGTACTTTGTCATAACATACTTTGTTATGTACATATATGGCTGTACCTAAATTTCCTTCTTCTACCTGTGATGTTGATATTAAGGTATATTTACCTATTGTTGGAATTGTATTATTGACATGTTGTAGACATAATATCATTGGTTCATATTCCTTTAATAACCTTTGTACTTCTCCCAGGTGTAATGGTCTGGTCGTAGACCATTTACGTTCCATTGTATAATATACTAACTATTGAAAATAATATGTTATATCGGTCGTGTTTTGTTTTCTTTTTTTGTATTATCATCAACTTGAATTTTTTCTAAAATTTTATTTACCACATTCAGTTGTTTATCTTTATAATATTTTAAGTGCTCAATGCACATACATCCTTTTTCATGGGTGTTTAAATCGGTGGCCTCTTTCTTTCTATATTTCATAAAATTTCTTATAATATTTGTTAAGCAATCTTTTGTAATATTTTTGTTATCATTGCACAATGCAATGAAGCAATCATTGCAGCCACATGTGTTGTCATGTATATATACTGCTTTATTTGTTCTTATTGTACCGATTATTGGTGATGGAGTAACTCTCATCACCCTTGACATAGTCACCATCATCCATGGTATGGTTCTCCTCCACTTCTTTGGTTTTTTGGATCTCTGCATCCATAGGTTTTATTATTATTTTAGGAGATAAAGGTATGTCCACATTTTGTTTTTGTTCTTTCTTCATATCTTTGGTTTTTGGTTTGACCGATGTTTCTCTGATTATAGTTGGTTTCTTTGTTTTTGGTGGTGTTCTCTCTAAAGGTCTCTCTTTAATTTTCGGTACATCACAACTTCCTACTTCCAACTCTGTGATAGTATTTTCTTGTGCTTCTATATGCATTAACACCTCAAATGAATTTGATAGAATATTATCTAATTCATTTGCACTTGTTCCCTGATTTTTTACTATCTTAGTTTTTTCCTGCATATTACAGACTTCTTCTTGAGATCTACTTTGTTGCATCTTGTTACTTCTAACTGTATGTTTTTTTGTTTCATTACTGGTTCCCGTTATAGAAGAATATGTACGTTTCTTAGCAGGATCTTGAATTCCTCTCACTTTTAATTCTAATTTAGCCTCTGCTATAGGCATGCCTGTCCTTTCTTTTAACATTTTTAGTTCAGTGTTGTATATGTAATGCATGCATTCTTTGGATCTTGCATGATGATTCTGCTCACAGTTTACACACTTAGGTTCACCGCACTTCCATTTGGTGGTGTGTTCTGTAGATCCACAGTAAGCGCACACCGGTTCATTCCTACAATTTCTCTTTGTGTGTCCATACTTACTGCAATTTTGACACTGCAGTGGCTTTGGAATATAGGGTCTTAATTCTCTATTTTGACCTAGAATTTTTATTTTTTGAGGTAGATCTGAACCCTCAAATTTTATTTTTGCTATTTTTAGTATTTGTTTATTACCTCTTTTGCTTATTGCATCATAAACCTCGCAATCCTCTACCTTGGGGTATCTCTTTTTGAGAGAGTCTAACAACATTTTCTTATTTATTGGCTCGTCGTTATTGTCAGGAAGTACGATGGTACCCTGGATACTGTTCATATTATCATGTTTTTTTACTTTGACAATAATGTTATCTATTGTTTTTAAAGACAAATAATCTTCAGACTGACTTTTTGTTGTAGCTTCTATAAGCCAAGTCTTTTCTTTTATTTTTCTGAACGACATTTCTGCCGTTGGATGGCTATTTAATAAGCAATTTTCCAATTTCAAAGCTGAAATACTTTGTTCTGCTTCCATAGTAAGAAACCTTGACCAACTTCCACTCCCAAAGAGGGAGTCAAAGTGAGTCAAAGTTGGGTCATGTCGGTACTTAGGTTTCCTTGGTCTGGTATATGGTATTAAAGTTTTAATACCAACCTGGTCTTTGTGACTTGAGCTTTCTTCAGTGGTCCAAATCCGTTCCAGAAGTCGTGAGGGGGTTTGTTAAATTTTCCATATAATTAATATTTAAATTTCGTCCAGGATGAGGTCCCTCTCACCAGGGAGGCCCAACTGGGGGAGGAGCAATACTGTTACACCATGGTAACTGCCCTGGAACACTCACCTGGATATACGCCATACCCACAATGCCTTAAGGGTCGTCAGTCCCATGAGATCGGACCCAGCACTGCAGGCATGGCTTGACATAAAAATTTCTCCTCGCTCAACCACGTCAGGTACTTTAGTTTTACGGGTGAAGTGGCATGCCGTCCAACTCCACCCTCCATCAAGTTATAAGAGCAGTCAATTCAATAGTCCAAAATCATGCCAAGGTCGTCAACAAAAGAAGAAGAAGGGAAGAGGGAAAATTTATAAGAGGAGGAGTAAAGGAGTTAAAGGTCCCAATGTTCAGTTGGATCCAAAGCAGAGAGAGTAGGCGTAAAGGGGCATACTCTCTCTGCAGTGGATCCCTAAGCCCCCCACCTCGTCAAGGAGTTGGGATCAGGGGGTAAGTTTGTCCAATCCATCAGGAATGCGTCGACCGCCACTGCTTCCTGATCTGGAACTGGAGAGCAATAGGTTGGTATTCTTTTTGTTCTCTTCTGCTCAACAGGTCCGCACTCACATTTTTCTCCCCCTGTATAAACCTGGTGAGCAGCACGACGCTTTCCTCTTCCGCCCAAAGCAGAACTTCCTTTGCCAGCTGTAAAGGGGAAAAGAATGAGTCCCTCCTTGTTTGCGGATGTATGCCAGAGCCGTGGTGTTGTCCGAGTTGATCTGCACTGTCTTTCAAAACATCTATTCTCCCAAGTACTACACACATTCTCTCTACACTTCTTACAAATAGTATGAGGGTCGACCGAAGCTTTCGGCAACCTTACCTTACACCCCTCTTTTACACAAACTCTAAACATACTTCCAGTATCCGACATCTTTAAAGAACAAACCAAAGCGAATGCCAAGCTAACGTTTCCGAGTACAATACCAAAAATCCATGAAAAGTCAGCAACGAGAATGAAAATCCTAGCAGGGAACCACCAACAATGTTGCCAGTTCGGCTGGCAGAGAAAATCTGGCCCAATTGGGAACGGTTCCTAGCGCTAGCGCCACGGTAACGGGGTGGTGGTTGCCTGAACTACTAATAGGTTACTAGCGTTTGCCGCGAGTTTTGAAAATTTCTGCCAGGTGGAACAGAGAATATAGCTATATATATACCTGCCAGGTAAGTGTCATACATTAAAACAATGCAGTTGCGGGTACTGCTAAAATATTTTTTGTGCTGTCTAATACTTCAAAGATAACACACCATTAATGGCACCCCTATGCAATTTAGTGGTATAATGATCTTTACTGAAATTTACTTTGAAGAAAAAATGTATCCATGATTTAACAAAGTTGTGTGAAAAAGTCTTGTAAAAAAAAACATTGTATCTTAATGCAATACCTGATCTCCATCGATGGCATAATATATTGCATTTTGTAGTTTATCACTTGACCTGTCACCCATGCTCATGTCAGGTCCACCTGGAAAAAACAGAGAGAGGAAAATTGGTAGCTTTAGTTTTTCAATTATTCCTAATAATTCCAAGGAAGGGGGTAGCAGCGTCAGTGCACCTAACTCTAAATAATCAATTCCATTCCAAAAAATTACAAAAATATCTATATGCAGAGGGAATGAACTACTTCAATTTTCCTATCTTGCAAAGGCCTGCAAGAACCAAGAATAAAGGGAAAGCAAAAATTGTGTGGTAAGGCAGGTTAAATATGTATGCTTCTTTAAAAAAAAAAAAAAAATTAATAAAATTCTATCTCCACATGAACTTATGTTGATGAATACGCTTCTGTGAATTTCTGACAGAAGTTATTTTCATTCCCTTTTCATGCTGCATACTAAGAAATTACAATCCAAACTCTTAAATTTGGGAACCCTGGGACCGGGCCACTGCCAGACCACAGAAATCCCAGAATATAGAATACATCCCTAAAAAATGAAACCCCTACATAAACATAGTTTTGCGAGCTAATTCTACATCCAAACAGCTTAGTTTCCAACTTAGCCTACTACATGGCTAAGTTCTGACACATCTTTTTATCATTTTATTACTCAAATATTTTCACTTCAGCATTTTATAACTTCATACTGTATACTTTTCTTTAAAATAGTGTACTACTTTATTTAACATATTTAGCCTACATTCCCAATTCAGCCTAAATGTAAGTCAACTAGTACAGTACAGGCAGTCCCGGGGTTACGACAGGGGTTTCATTCTTGAGACGCGTCATAAGCCAAAAATCGTCGTAAGCAAGAACATCGTCAAAAACCCTAAGAAAACCTTACCTTTAATGCTTTGGGTGCATTCAAAACTATGTAAACTGCATTCTTATTGCATTTTTCATCCAAAACCTTCAGATATTGATTATTTTGCATTTTTGGTGTCATATTTCTTGTGCCAGATCAGCGTTGTATGCGTCATAATCCTGGAACATGCGTAGTAACCCTGGTAATAATTTCTGATGAATATAATTGAAAAGCATTGTAACATCGGAATGTCGTAAGCTGAACCCATAGTAACCCGGGGACTGCCGTACTAAACTTTTCTCAGAATTTGCCCGTTATCATCAGTGACTTTCATATCCTACTTTTGCTATTATCACTATACGTATTAGTTTCTTCGTCATTTATTTTGATTGTAGAGGGTAGTGAGATGATAAAAAAAAATTAATTTCAGTGATCACAGTGCATTTGAATGTCGTCGTCAAAACTTAAACAAAGCACACCACCATTAATAGAGGAAAATGAACACTAAACTATTCACTAGTTTGATAAACATTTTCTAGCGTAGATAAAGATTTATTCTTGCGCTTCTTACCTCTGGCATCATCTGATCTCATGAATGGCTTATCGAATGGGTAAATATACAGCTACATAAAAGAAATAATGAAAACCCTATCACCTTTCAGTCTTTCAAGCACTCAAAGAGTAAGGAATTTGTGCATTGCAAAATGTCTGTTTTGATTAAAAGTTTTGACTTGGTAGAGCCTTCTCTAGTGGAATATTTAAAAAGAAAATAGTTATTCTTTTCAAGTTATTATCAAAAACATATTTGACTTCACACTTTTTCATTACTAACAATTATTTTCATAATTTTTGCTGTCGGGAAATTGTAAACATTATGTGGCACCACCATCGTGGCCTCGCAACGAACAAATGGCAGCGGATTCGAAATCAAGCCAATCCACAGGAGTTCCTGGACCACAGAATACAGTTTTAAGAGGTTCATCTGTACCTTGACAGACAATGTTCTGTCTTATGTATAGTATTGTAACATTTAGTATACCAAGTTACATACATTTTCACTATACATAATTTCCTATATTACGAGACCTACAACTATTTAACCAATTAAATGTGGGAAGACAGTGATGGACTACCCGATATTAAGTATATCCTATTACAGTATCAAAGAAAAAACTTACAATGCTTGCTAAGAACTGTGTTTTTGTCTACAGTGGAAACAAGGATTTACAAAGAAAATGGTGACATAATACCAAGACCTGTGACTAGAATATTCTTGAAAAATCTCACCACATACGCTGAAGTATTAAAGATATCTTTAGAGGGCTGAAAACTTTATAAAATCTTATACACTGAGAAGGTTCAGACATTATGATGAGAAGATCAAGGCGCAATAAGTTAGAAAACAGACTGATACAAGACAGGTGAGGACCTGACCCAGACCAGCAAATGGAAAGAACTAGCCAGATGTCTAAGTCTCACAAGGAAAACCTTATGGAAAACCTCTAGTGGAATGTGATTGATTATAAGAAAGTAAGGTTTTACAGTTCAGTATACAGTACAATAACTAAAGTAATCTGACTGGCATTAGTCTAAATTATTTTTTAAGTGATGAATTTCACATTCAAACTTTACCAAACACATCAAAAGTTTAAATAATATTTGCTGCACTTGTGATATAAACTAAAAGAACATGAGGCACTTGCTAAGTAAATACATTTCTATAGCTATTACAAAGCAAAGGTAGATTATTTCAAAAATCCAATACTACTACTGAGGAGAAATTGTGTAAATTACAATTTAATTTCACAACAAATGAAGCAAACAGTTGTTGACCACATTCCTGTCATCAGCAATAACATTTACTTACAATATTTCCCCCGCTGTTCACAGTTCTGGTTATGAGGCCCCGGCCAGCACATGCGAGCTTCCACATCAATTCTGGCACCATGTTTCAAGAGAACTTCCACACAATCTTCATACCTAATAAGAGAACGTATGTTGGGAATGTATTCTTATGCTAACCGTGAAAGGATAAGTTAAATAAATTAGATGTCATTTACCAGAGTAGATACCATTTATCAAAGTACCAGACATGGCAAATTATTATTAAAATATTAAACAATTTACACAAACTAGATTTAGAGGAGCTAAATTAACATGGGCTCACTGCACAAACAAACAAGGATAAAATAAACCATATAGAATGAAGAGCCAATAAAAATAATCACAGCTGACCCACAATGATGCTTGAAAAGAAAATTCTTACCCTCTTAGGCAAGCTATGTGAAGTGGGAGGGAGCAGACCCCTCGATTTACATCGACATTGCGTGTCAGACACCATCTCACCATTTCTACGTTGTTGATGCCCACCACTTTTTGAAGCAAATTGTAGCCTTCTTCATTGTGAACGTAAAGTAAGTTCTCATTCTAAGGAGAAAAAATTACCAATATTTAAGATTATCCAAACTTAAAACTTATACAGACTACCAACAACAATCTGCTCCAATTTTCCCCAAACATGAAGTCCAATTTTCCCCAAACTTGAAGAGTGACTGTCCTTTTAAATCCTAATAGTAGTATGCAGTAGCTAACACAAGCAATTTTTGGTCTGCAAAATTATCCTACATTCCTCCAGTATAACCAATGGACCTATGAGTGAGTCTGTGGTCTCAAGTCATCACAGTAAGCAAACGAACTTGGGATGTGCATAGATTACGCAAAGAAAAGTGACAGTACAGTAAAACCTCGTTTTAACAGACCAGGAACCAACAGACATTGGATTTAATGGACAAAATCCAGCCAAGGGTAGTATAGTCTAAGATAAACATTAAATTACAAAACAATCTATATACAGTAGTACCTCGAGATACGAAATTAATCCGTTCCGAGGCGCCTTTCGTGTCATGAGGTTTTCGTATCTTGGACCACATTTTACATGTAAAATGGCTAATCCGTTCCAAGCCCTCCAAAAACACCCCAGTAAATTTCATAATAAAGCTAAATTGACCTATAAATAATGAAATACAACAATTTGGACCATTCAATACCTAAATTAATAAAAAAAAATGCAAAATATAACCTGTAAATAAAGTGTATATTAGTGTACATGGTAACAAGAAATATACTGTACGTAAAATGTGGAGGCTTACCTTTCGAGTGAGGCTACGTACATACGTAACTATCCAAGGAAGATTGCTTCTGCCTACTTTTCACAATGTTCCTGTGTGAGCCTTTTCGGGGGGGTGTCTTCTACAAATGATTGCACTTTATGAAAAGCGGCTTTAATTTCTGCCGTTTTTTTTCTTTTGTACATAAGTACGTACGTACTACGTACACAATTCCTGTGTGAGCCTTTTCGGGGGATCTTCTACAAATGATTGCACTTATGAAAAGCGGCTTTAATTTCTGCCGTTTTTTTTTTTTTTTTTTTTTTTTTTTCTTTTTTTGATTTTTAACTTATTTTGTTACGTTATGTAGATTTTTTTTTTTTTTTTTTTTTTTTTTACAGATTTTCAACTTTCTGTTCTTTCTTTGCACCTCATGACTCTGTTGGCCCTGGTGTCCATCAAAACCCTGTTCAACCAAATGCTCTCTCTGCAACTGATTGGGGTACTGAATGTTCAGCTGCTGACCCTCAACATAAACTGAAGTGCCTTGATTATACGTACTGGTATGCATGTTGTAAATGATTGGTCTACACCCTCTGTTCAGCAGGGAGTGGATATTCTACCAACCTTGCAAAGTTTCCAGTTATCCCATGAGAGAGACCTTGATCACTTATCCCATGTGAGAGATCTTGGTCACTTTTTTTTTTAAATAACGTACACATTGACGATCCCGAGTGGCCAAAGCACACCACCACGTATACATAGTAGATGCATGATGGGAGGGACGCTGGCCAATAGGAGAGAAGGATTTCATGGCCGCGACTAGCATCAGGAACCAATGGGAGAGCAGGAGGATGGTGGCGAGTCTACTAGTACTAAGATGGCGGCGCGCAGCGCGATTTTCAAAATTGTTATCCGGGCGAATCTCGGACTTTCAGAAACCTTTCGTATCTTGAAAACTTTTTGTATGTAGAGCCGTTAAATTGTTCGTATTGGCTTCCGTAACTTGGATTTTTTCGTAAATTGAGCCTTTCGTATCTCGAGGTACTACTGTATAGGCTAGCTTTTGCAACAACAGGTATTTAATGGAAAACTGGTTATGTAAAGATGATGTTATTGATATGTTACCTGGTTATGTAAAGATGATGTTATTGATATGTTACCTGGTTATGTAAAGATGATGTTATTGATATGTTAAGGATATGTTACCTCAATGCAGATTGGCTTGTGACACACTATTGGTTGCATGGATTAGAAGAGCCAATTACAGAGCAGGACTTAGTGGTGGTAGTTGCTGACTGGCTTGATGCTCTTACTTCTAGAGGGGTTTAACCTCTCCATATTAATTGATATTTTGCTGTTTTTGCATTATAATATTAATATTTGAAAATTCATAAATAATTATTAACCATACAAAAATTACATCATGTTACATTTGCATAAACATTTTCTATCTCAGAGAGAGAGAGAGAGAGAGAGAGAGAGAGAGAGAGAGAGAGAGAGAGAGAGAGAGAGAGAGAGAGAGAGAGAGAGAGAGAGAGCATACACTATTGACAGTACATACAAAGCATGAGCTACAAGCTTTATCATCATTGGCTACTTCCCACCCCTTCAACCAATAGCATGTCACCATAGAGAGAGAGAGATGGAGTAAAAAAATTTATTTTTATACAGTGCATACTACAATGATAATAAATAAATATTAAATTTTACTGACATTTGGCTATTTACATTAATATTAATATTTGTAAATTAGTAGATTAATTTTTTATCATAAAAATGTATTCATGAAAATAAAATGAAAATACAATAATTAGTAAATACTGATCTATGAGAAAATCTGCAAGGTAGAGAATTTTCCCATAAGTACTGAATCCGTGATTGCTGAACCGTGATCTAGCAGGTAAAAATTGTTTTATTTCTTTCCCAATCGCAAACAACATGATAATGTACAATAATTATTGTTTGTATGACTACACTGTTTAGTAAAGTTATTTAATACCAAAAAGATGATAAATTTCAAATTCAAAATTAATACTACATTATCCTAAATGTTATCACTACCATAATTACACTTAATAATAAAATTTCTGAAAGGTTACTGTATGACAAAGGTCACTGTGAATGCAACAGTATGACTTGATGTTTACATTTTGTTCACTGGCCACTCAGAGTTAAAAGTTGATTTCATTGGTATGGAATTATTCCTTGAATAGGTTATTTATCATGAAGATATGTCAATATAATATTTAAGGTAAAAATGGTTTTATTACTTTTATCATCATTTTATATCAAAACATGAATCTTTTCATGTACTTTGGTGATTACTGCACCTAGGCTGAGGCTTAGCCTACCAATAAACATCACTTAGGCCATGAAAAACCAATGCTTCACTTCAACAGACAATCAGCTTTAATGGATAATCTCCCCCCCCCCCCCCTTCGGTTAAAAGAAAATTTCACTGTACTGCCAAAATACTTATTCAGACAATGAAATGAGAGTTCCAAAGTACTATTGTACTATTAGTTACTACGTAGGCAGTTCCCAGTTATCGGCAGATTCGGTTAACTGAGGCACCATTAACTGGATATCGGTGCCATAAATCACTAAGTTTCGGTTAACGGCAGTTTTCACTGATCAGCGCGCTGCCGAGAACAGAACCTGGGGACTGCCGTATTCAAATTAACATCAAATCAATAACTTCTGGTTCCTCATGAAAACAAACAACCAGACATAATTTCAAGTTCCTGGTTAACTACATTCTCAGTTGTACTATTCTTATTACTAAGTAGTACATGTATTTAGGCTGAGCATATACTCACTCATATAGAACAAGTCAAGAAGGCTACATAACTTTTAAGAAAGCTTTCACAAAAAGAAGGGCCACATATGAAACAAGTAAAAAAGGCCCACAGTTTCTCCAGCAATCAAGTTTTCTGTACAGCTACTACAGTGTATAATCAAGGCACGGTACAATGCTATATGATGGTGGCCTATCCTATATTGTTGCCAGAGGCACAATTATGGCTAACTTTTTGTTGCCTGAGGCACAACTATGGCTAACTTTAACCTTAAATAAAATAAAATAAAACCTACTGAGGATACAGGGCTGCAATTTGGGATGTTTCATGTTTAGAACGTGGATGATCACCATAATTTGCAGCCCCCTAGCCTCAGTAGTTCTTAAGATCTGAGGGCAGACAGGAAAAAGTGCACACAGAAAAAAAGTGTGGACGGACAGACAAAGCCCGTACAATACACAAGTTTTCTTTTCAGACAACTAAAAAATGAGGAAGAAAGAAAGAAATATATATGCACACACAAACACATGTTCAGTAAGTGGAAAAAAAGGTCAAGCACTAGCCTACAGCAATGAAATATAGCACACCAAATTATGATAATTATCCCAAGCATTACCCAAATAACTGGTGTGTAATTTTGCAATAGTGAGAGGAAATAACACACTGTACTGGGCAGGTGGACATCTAGTCACTTTGCCAGAGTATTAATATAAACAGTAATTCAGGGGAACTACCATAACTAAAGAATGAACCACAATATTGGTTTTGTCCTTTTTCTCAAGGAATGAATCAAGTCTTCCTGTACTGTTGGAAAGAAAGTCTTCCTGTACTGTTGGAACAGAGGAAATTTCTTTTGGAAGGTAAAAAATACATATCACCACAACAAATGCTAATAGTAATTAAGGTACACAAATCCCTTATATGTATTAATATAATGAAGATGCCTTTTCTATAAAAGAATTTCATGCAACCCAAGCATATATCTACCTATGGCTGATGGAGAACTATTACAGTAACTAAGGCAACAACTAAGCTAAATGTTCGTTTTAAATGCTATATGGCTTGGTACTTTCAAGGAAAAAACCAAATACCAAGTTACAGAATGACTGCTCACTCAAGAGAATGGATGTGCTGACCAACTAAGTTTTACATGACTGTTTGATAGGACTCATCTTCAATGCAAAAATACTATAGGCTGTCTCCAGTTATCGGCAATCAAGCTTTATGATGCTTGTCTAGTGCCAATAATCTGCGATTTCCAGCGCCAAAATACACCAATTTCCAGTTATTGGCACCAACAAATGTACTGACGACACTGATGCATACCTAATAGAGGCGCCATTAACCAGCTATCGGCACCAAAATCGGTTATCAGCACCGAAAACCACTAATTTTCAGTTATTGGCGATTTTTGCTAATCATCAAACCCTCAGAAAAGAACCCAACCTCAATAACTGGGGAATGCCTGTATTAGTTGCTATATTCAAATCAACATCAAATCAATAACTTCTGGTTCCTCATGAAACCAAGCAATCAGACATAATTTCAAGTTCCTGGTTAATTAGGTTCAAAAGTTGTATTATTTTTATTACAACATACGTGTATTTAGGCCAAGCATATATTAATGTAGAAAAAGTCGAGAAGGCTACATTAACTTTTACGCAAGGGCCATATGAAACAAGTGAAAAATGTCCCCAAAGTTTCTTCAACAATCAAGTTTTATGTACAGCCACTACAGTGTATAACCAAGGCCACCAAAAATAGATATCTTTGTGGTCTCAGTACAGGCGGCTCGCGGTTAACGGCGCAATCGCTCAGCGGCGAATCGGTTTTACGGCTGTCATAAAAAAAACTCATTAAAAAATAAGGCATTTTAAGCTATTTTTACGGCCCAATTTTCGGTCAACAGCGCTTGTCTAGCGCTTGTCTAATGAGTAACATACATTTGTAGAAATACCATTCAGGCCCACAAAATTTATGTAAATATTAAAAAATTTATTGAGTTATTACATAGGTATCAGGGTAAAATATATGCCTCTGACACTGTTCTATGCCTAAAATATAGTTACACAAGTGAAAATTTAGCATGGATGAGTAGCTTTATAAATGTTCAAGCTTTTGTGTTTAAAACTTGTATGAAAATGTATTACGTATAGGGTATATTTATTTCTGCCCAAAAATATGATACAAAGGCAGCTTTTGAAACTGTCCTTCACGTTATCAAATACAATGTTTTTTCATGTTCATTCTTGTAAGCCGCCGTCTGTTTATCTTCCAAAAATATAGTTTAAAAATGTGCAAATTTAGCGATCGATGTGTCGATTTTATAAATGTTCATGCTTTTATGTTTAAAATGTGTATAAAAATGTATTACGTATAGGGTATTTTTATTTCTGTGCAGAAATATGATACTAAGGCAGCTTTTGAAACTGTTCTTCACATTACCAAATACAATGTTTTTTCATGTTGATTCTTGTAAGCCGCCATCTGCCGCTCTTCCGAAAATATAGTGTTTTTTAAAAAGAGTGCAAATTTAGCGATCGATGCATCGATTTTATAAACGTTCATGCTTTTATGTATAAAATGTGTATGAAAATATATTACGTATAGGGTATTTTTATTTTAGTACATAAATATGATACAAATTAAGGCAGCTTTTGTAACTACCCTCCACGTTGTCAGAGGATGTTTTTTCATGTTCGTTCTTGTCTGCCACTGTTCCGAAAAATGCATGGTGTTATTTTATTAATATGCATCTTTTCCATAAATCCTTTAAAAAGTTATACATTACTTCACTGTATCCAATAATATTGTATGTATAGTCTCATATTATTGCATTATAAAATACTACGGCAAATCTAAGCCAGTATTCCTTGAAGCAGCCAATGTTTTGGTTTCAAATCAGCTGATGGCGAATCCAAGTTTGTTTCGCTGTATTTAACGCAATTCTGAGCGAATTTTCTTGCTCCTAGTTAGCATAAACGAATATCTAGATACTTGACTTACATGAGACAAGGTTATTTTTCCTTATACAACGTGTTTTTAGGTGGAAATATGAACTAATTTTTTTTTAAACAGATTACGTACAAAAATGACGTGATTCCGTTCGCAATTTTCCTTTATATCATCGTAATACGAACTTTACATTATTTATCTTATGTCAGCTTGAAATCAACAGTAAAATGTGTTCTTTCAAGCACAGTTGTTTTAATTAAAATGATTTGATTTCAATTTTATCTACGGTTGTGTTTGGTGGCATACGTTTACAGGAGTTTTATCCTTGTTGCCGATGCACGATAAGTCATTAGCAGCTTGAACAGTTTTCTCAGCTTCAGTTATAACTAAGTTTAAATTTAACAATATATTTCCCGATTGATCTTTGATCTATAATGAATAAAGTCATTACATTAAGATAACTCAGTTCTATTCTACATAATGTCATTTATAACAACTATGGTAATAGTGTACTAAAGTACGATGATTGAAATACAAGCCAAACAGATGTTATCGAATTCGGTTGTACTTAGAGAAAAAAAAAAGTTGTTTCTCGTTCAGTTGCTCACGGCTGTACACGTTTACGCAACAAGTATAACGTTAAAACCATACTTTCATAATTCTCTTTTGCTATTTTTGAACTTGTGTAACTCGAAGATGGGATAAAGTTAGGCTATTGAAATTTGGTCTCTCATAAAATTGGATTATCGTAAGACAAATTATTGTAACTTGAACACTATAGCTACCTGTACACTGTACGTATAAAACCTTATTATATCTTTACATACTCTAGACACTCAAAGGATTAAAGCTAGGCTTTTTTCACTTTATTTATAATACTGTAATGTACTGTACAGTACCACTGTACAGTAAATTCCATAGTACTATACTGCATAAATATAATTTTACTTATTGCGCCATCACGGGATTACGGACCGTTTGACTGGTCTAGGGCGCTGTTAACTGGTCTAGAATTTCGAAAGAAGGTATGCGCCGGCCGTGGGCTTTAAAATCGCTTAGCGTCGAAAATCACTTAGCGTCGGCGGCCAGGAACGGAACCCCTGCCGCTAACCGACGGCCGCCTGTATAGTGCTGTATGTTGGTGGCCTATCCTTTATGGCTGCCAGAGGCATGATTATGGCTAACTTTAATCTTGAATAAAATAAAACCTACTGAGGTTACAGGGCTGCAATTTGGATGTTTCAAGTTTAGCAGGTGAATGATTAACATAGCAATTTGCAGCCATCTAGCCTCGTAGTTTTTAAGATCTGAGGGTGGACAGAAAAAGTGCGGATGGACAGACAAAGCTGGCACAGTACATAGTTTTTTCTTCAAAAAATAAAAAATGAGGGAGGGAGAGAGAGATAAATATATATGCACACACAAACACAAGTTCAGTACTTAAAAAAAAAGAAGTCAAGCATTAGCCAAAAGCAATGAAATGTAGCACAACAAAATTATAATAATTGTCCCAAGCATTACCCAAACAACTGCTGTATAATTTTGCAATAGTGAGAGCAAGTAAATGACACTGTACTGGGAAGCTGGACATACAGTCACCCTGTCAGAATATTAATAGTATAAACACTGCAAAAATCGGCAGCAAACAATAATTCAGAAGAACTACCATTACTAAGACACAACCCCAATACTATTGATTAAGTTTTGACCTTTCTCTCAAGGAATGAACCAAGTCTTCCTGTACAGTTGGAGCAAAAGGAATTTCTTTTGGCAGGCAAGCAAAAAAATACATATCCCCACTGCAACAAAGGCTGATAATTAAGATACACAGATCTCTTATATAATTAAGATAGACAGATATCTTACATGTTTTAATATAATTAACATGCCTTTCCTGTAAGAGAATGTTTATGAAATAAACAAGACAAAGCTTATATCTACCCATGCCTGGTGGAAAAATAATATAGTGACTAATGCAACAACTAAGCTAAAAACTTGTTTTAGATGCTACATGGCTTGGTACTCTCAAAGAAAAAACAAAAAACCCAGCTATAGGAAGACTGCTTACTCAGGAGAATAGATGTGCTGACGAGCCAAGTTTTTCATGGCTGTGTGATAGGAGGACATGTCTTTAGTGCACAAAGACTGAAGCCAAAACAGCACCTTGAAAACTTCATGTAAAGGCACTTTCCGGAGAATAAACAGAAGCTATTGCTATTTTACATTTTTCATAGATCAATATGGGGTAGCTCCAATACAGCTGCCCTAATATGGGTAGCTCCAAAGAGAAAAAAGAAAAATCACAGCTGCATTTATAATCAGATTCCTCATTACAGGATGACCTTGTGCAAAAATCTTCCCAAACATTACATGCCCTACACAGTTCAAACGGCTGTACCACAAAACAAGGAGTGTCTACAAGCAGATGAAAACCTCTTGAAATATGGCAAAAGTGTCTCTCACCTATAACCAACAGCAATCTTATGTTAACCAATATGTAAATGACAGCTACAATGGTGGCCATAGGCAGTACAATATGGCAAATGACAACTTGAAAAGTGTCAGGTGTTTGGGCTACAAATGCACTTTATACCCCAAGGCTGAGGAGTACCCCATGATGGGAAGTAATAGTGTACTATTAAATATTTAGCCAAATGAGCCTCTTCTTCAGAGGCTAATGCCAACCATAATTTATTGACACCTACAGGATGCAACAAAGTAAAAATTAACATTCGTGTTGTTCTACATGGAGCAAAAACTACCAAACTGCCAAAAGCAAATGTTTTGCTGCTAATACCCAATCTTTTTTTTTTAATTAAAGTGCCAAAACAAATTTATAGTTATAATCATGCAGTTTACAAACTACCAAGTCAGTTTCAGACTGTTGCAGCTTGCCCATAGGATTTTTTTCTCAAGATAAGAGATGGCAACACTTATAAAGTGAAGTTACGGAAGATGGTCCACAAAATCCAGTGCACACTGGAAGGCCAAATCTTCTATGAAAATGATATTGTTATGATACAATAAAGTTTGTTCATACTTACCTGGCAGATATATATATAGCTGTATTCTCCGAAGTCCGACAGAATTTCAAAACTCCCGGCACACGCAGTGGTCGGCCAGGTGGTAGTACCCATTCCCGCCGCTGGGAGGTGGGCGTCAGGAACCATTCCCATTTTCTGTCAGATTTTTCTAGTGCCACTGTCTCCTGAGGGGAGGTGGGTGGGCACTTTGATTATATATATCTGCCAGGTAAGTATGAACAAACTTTATTGTATCATAACAATATCATTTTGTTCATGAACCTTACCTGCCAGATATATATATAGCTGAATCCCACCTTTGGAGGAAGGGGGAGACAGACTCGGAATTTGGGAAACAATTCCATTTACATGATTTATATCTTGGTTCCTTACCTGTTAGCATAGCTGACTTCGTGAGTACCGTCACCCAAGTCTGCTTCTGCTTTACTAGAGACTCCAGCCAGGTAATGACCTGCGACGCTGTTGAGTTCTAGAGGATCTGTCAACTGGGGCGTGACCACAAAACAACTAGATCCTACATTATAGACCTCCAATTTTTGGGTAATGCATTCCTAGAGGTGCCAGCAAGAACGTGACCTGTGTAGCTGGTGCGCTCTAATGAACTGTCACGGGGAGCGTGACCACAATGTGACAGATCATATAGGTGTTGATTAGACACCGAATGCTGTTAATGCTTCACTGGAGGTGCCAGCAAGGACGTGACCTATGTAGCTGGTGCGCTCCAGATGATTTGTCAACGGGTACGTGACCACAATGTGACAAAAACATTTTACCCTACTATGAGGGCGAAGCAAAAACATTACCACCTGACCTAGCCTATCTAGTTAAACTTCGTATAACCAAGGCTAATGGAGGGAAGTCCGCCTAAGGCGGCCGACCCAAGACCACAATAAACTAAACACCTAAACAAGCATAATAAACTAAAAATAAAAAGAAATAAAATTAAAAAGTCCAAACTAACATATTATTTCCTAAATGATAGAAAGAGTGCTACTCTCTGTCCCCAATATAGTGTCTGCTGCGACATATGGGCCCAAAGAGCAACAGTTCTCGTATGTAGTCCTCACCTCCCGAAGGTAGTGAGAGGCAAACACTGAATTACTACGCCAAAATGTGGCATTCAAGATGTCATTAAGTGCCATGTTCTTTTGGAAGGCTACCGACGTAGAAATAGCCCTCACTTCATGCGCATTCACCTTCAACATTTTCATATCACTGTCTTGACAGGATGAATGCGCTTCCTTGATGGTGTCCCTCAAGTAAAAAGACAAAGCATTGTTCGACATTGGTAAATTTGGCTTCCTTACCGAACACCACAAGTTATCCCAAAGACCTCTACAATCCTTAGTCTTCTTTAGGTAGAATTTGAGAGCCCTGACAGGGCACAGAACTCTCTCTGGCTTGCACCCAACGATTTCGGCCATCCCTTTAATTTCGAAGGTCCTAGGCCAAGGGTTGGACGGATTTTCATTTTTTGCCATGACGTTGGGCTCAAGGAACAAACCGCGTTATAACCTTTAAAGCCCACGTATTTGCTAATCGCTTGCACCTCGCTGACTCTCTTCGCCATCGCCAGAGCAGTCAGGAAGATAGCTTTTCTAGTAACATCCTTCAGGGAAGCCGTATGCATAGGTTCGAATGGACTGGACATGAGGAACTTCAGAACTACATCCAAGTTCCAAGACAGCAACCTTGGTTGTGAACCTTTCTTGTTTCAAAAGATCTCAAGAGATCGTGAAGGTCTCTGTTGTCCGCCAAGTCCAGGCCTCTGTGCCTAAAGACAACTGAAAGCACACTCCTATATCCCTTGATTGTAGAGACTGCAAGTTTTAGATCCCTTCTCAGATATAAAAGGAAGTCAGCCATCTGGCTCAGAGAGGTCGTGGTGGAGGAAATGCCGTTCTTCTTGCACCAACTCCTGAAGACTGCCCACTTCAATTGGTATACTGCATGCAGTCAGACTCAGAGCGGAGAGGTTTCTGTGGTACCTCTCGAAATGGGGCTGTCTGAGTAGATCTGTCCTTACTGGAAGCGTCCTCGGGAAGTCTACTACGAAGGCCATGACCTCTGTGAACCAGTCTCTCGCCGGCCAGAACGGGGCGATCAAAGTCATTCTCGTCCCTTCCGACTCCGCAAACTTTCTCATGACTTCCCCTAGGATCTTGAACGGGGGAAAGGCGTACAGGTCCATCCCCGTCCAGTCCCAGAGAAGTGCGTCTATCGCCACTGCCGCTGGGTCGAGTACTGGGGAGCAGTACAGTGGAAGCCTCTTCGTTCTGGACGTCGCAAAGATGTCCACTAGCGGACGTCCCCATAACCCCCACAGCTCTTGGCATACCTCCTGATGCAGAGTCCACTCGGTTGGCAGAAGTTGACCTCGTCTGCTGAGGAGATCTGCCCGGACGTTCTCTACTCCTGCTACGAACCTTGTAAGGATCGTGACGTCCAGTGCCCTTGCCCACAGCAAGATCTCCTTTGCCAGGGCAAAAAGGGACCGAGACTGTGTTCCTCCCTGCTTCTTCAAGTACGCCAGAGCTGTGGTGTTGTCTGAGTTGACTTGGACTATTCGATGAGACTTTCTCTTGGAAAAACTGGAGAGCTAAAAAGATGGCTGCCTTTTCCTTTAGGTTTATGTGCCAGGACACCTGTTCCCCTCTCCAGGTGCCTGACACTTCTTCCCCCCCTAATGTTGCTCCCCACCCCGTGGTGGACGCGTCGGAGAACAACACTAGGTCGGGGCTCTGAAGCTTGAGAGACACGCCCTCCGACAACTTCACTGGATCTAGCCACCATTTTAAGTGATGTTTTACCTCTCTTGAAATTTTTAAGCTCATATCCAGATTCTTGTTTTCTTTCCAATTTTCCATGAGAAAAAATTGTAGCAGTCTGAGGTGCAGTCTCCCCAAGGAAACAAACTTCTCCAGCGAGGAAATGGTCCCCAGCAGGCTCATCCATTCCCTCACTGAGCACGAATCTTTCCTTAGGAAGGCTGTCACTTTGTCTAAACATTGCTGCTGACGTCCCTGGGACGGAAAAGCTCGAAAAGCCACTGAATCCATCTGAATCCCCAGATACAGGATGGATTGGGTTGGAATCAGATGTGACTTTTCGAAATTCACCAGTAGTCCCAGGGACTTCACCAACGATAAAGTTGTTTGAAGATCCTTCAGACACCGCGTTTGAGTGGAGGCACGAATGAGCCAGTCGTCCAGGTACATAGAGACTCTGATATTTGCAAGATGAAACCACCTCGCCACGTTCTTCATTAAAGTCGTGAAGATCATAGGGGCCGTGCTCAATCCGAAGCAAAGCGCCCTGAATTGATAAACCGTCCCTTTTAGGACAAACCGAAGATACTTCATCGACTGTGGATGGATGGGGACGTGGAAATACACCTCTTGAAGGTCTAATAAAACCATCCAATCGTTTGGTCTTAAGGTCCCAAGAACTGACTGAGGCGTCTCCATCTTGAATTTCTGCTTCTGTACGAACCGATTCAGACTGCTCACATCTAAGACTGGTCGCCAACCTCCTGACTGTTTCGGCACCAGGAATATCCTGTTGTAGAAGCCTGGGGATTCCAGGTCTACGACCTGTTCCACCGCTCTCTTTTCTAACATCTGCTCGAGCAGATCGAAAAGGATTTGTTGCGTCTCCTGATGGTAAATAGGGCATAAATCCTTGGGTGTCGTGCACAGTGGGGGAGGTTTCAAGAAAGGAATCTTGTACCCCCGCTTGATGACGTTGAGCGACCAGCTGTCCGTCTTCCTTTCTATCCAAGCTTTTGAGAATAGTCGAAGCCTGGCTCCTACTGGTGGCTGAAGGATATCTGGTTCATTTCTTTCCTCTGATCTTAGCCGAGACTCTGCCTCTGAAACGTGTACTTCCTCGAGAAGATGTTCTCGAGGAAACTCCACCTCGAAAGGGCTTCTGCTTCTTGAACGTTTTGCCGACTGAGCTAGGAGGTCTTGGGTAGCCTTCTCTTGTAGACTGACAGCCAGATCTTTGACCATAGCCTGGGGAAACAGATGGCTCGAAAGAGGCGCATACAAAAATTCTGCCTTTTGAGAGATAGAGACCGCCTTTGCAGTAAAACCACAATAGGCCGCTCTCTTCTTCAAAATCGAAGTGCAGAAGTGCGAGGCCAACTCCTCCGAACCATTCCTGACGGCCTTGTCCATGCATGCAAGCACGCTGGACAGCTCCTCGAGGCTAAGTGAATCAGGACTACGCGACCAGTTATCCAAGACCCCTAAACACCAATCCAAAAAGTTGAAAACTTCTATTGTACGGAAGAGTCCCTTCATATGATGGTCCATCTCAGAAAGGGTCCAGGGCACTTTCGTCGTCGACAAAAGGGATCTCTTCAGTGCATCTACCAAGGTAGCGAAGTCACCTTGGGACAAAGAGGGGGCTCTAAAACCTAGCGAAGTCACCTTGGGACGAAGAGGGGGCTCTAAAACCTATCTCCTCCCCTGTCTCATACCAAAGACCTGCCTTGCCTGTCAGTCTTGAAGGGGGTAGGGCAAAAGCGTTCTTGTTTCGGGCTTTTCTTGACTCCATCCAATTCTGCATTTTCTTAAAAGCCCTTTTTGTTGATAATGAAGTAGCCATCTTCAACAATCCTGGAGTCTTGATAGCCTTAGATGATAGCAATTGTGAAGGAGGCGACTGCGGGGCTTCAGGTTTAAACTTCTCTTCAAAGGAGGTTCGAAGCAATTGAACCAAAACCTGGTAATCTGAAGATACTGTTGATGATTGTTCTTCAGTTAATTCCTCCGACAAGTTTCCTTCTTGAGATTCATTACTATCCTCCGAATCTCGGCGAATGTCTGAAGAAACATTACGTCGTGCATCCAGCTGCGCGCCATGCCTGGCGTCAAGCCGAGAGTCCTGCCGAGCGTCACGCTTGGCATCCAGCCGAGCGCCCCGCCCGGCGTCGAGCTGAGCGCCCAGCCGAGCGTCAGGCTTGGCGTCAAGTCTCGCTGCCGCCTTAACGTCGTGCTCTGCAGACCTTCGTGCACGAAATCTCGAAGGCGCGGTAACAGGAGAAAGAGCGAGGCGATGAGAAGGAGAAGGAGACTGCCTGGATCTCTTGACTGGCAGCTTATCATCCTTCCTCCTGTGACATGAATTATCCTCTTTCTCTGCAACTAATAAGGCAATTTGATGTTGCAAATTCTCAATCTTCTTCGATTTAGGGCTGATCCTGTGAGAAGACGAGGGGCGAGGGGAAGCCCTCCTCCTTCTCACATGGACCGCCACAGGTATATCCTTAGCGCAACCAGGGCGCTCAAAAGCATTGTCGTCAAAAGACATTCTCTCCGGCGACGATCGCAACACAGAAGAAGAGAAAGGACGTGAAGCGTCCTTCTCCCTAAGACCAAAGGTGCCGGTCGCCTGTGCGACACCTTGCACCTTTGCTCTCTTTTGCGGTGGAGAGTCTTCGAATTGTTCTGGAGACGACTGCAAAACAGAAGGGGCTAACGGATGTGCAGCGTCCTCCTCTGAGGAATCAAAGGCAGCGGCCGCCTGTGCGGCATCTATCGTCTTTGTCCTCTTCAAAGGGCGCGATCGCTTCCGAAAGCTCTAACCGCTGCGCGGGGAGGACGATTCTGATGACAAAAAACACTCTTTCAAGATCCGTTTACGAACTTTGGAAGCCTGGGAAGCGCCCCCAGGTCTTGCCGAAGGAACGTCAGATCGGTTGTCCGACCCCCCTTCCGCAACACTCGGAGCATTATCACTACACACCACTGCACTATTAACACCTTCTAATGCTTGCACTTTTGATTCCAGGCTACGCAAAGATTCAAGAATCATCGATAGGGTATTACCCTCCACAGACACTAATGTAGGGCCCGAAGGCATCACAGGTTTAGGAGGGATAAATTCCACTGGATGTGTAACTGGCGTTGCACTCCTTCTTACCCTATCTCTTTCTATTTTACACACATATGATTCATACGCCTTCCATGCAGAATCAGACATACTCTCACATTCATTGCAGCGATCATCAAACACACAAACATGTTTCCGACAATTCGCGCACACTGTATGAGGGTCTACCGAAGATTTTGGTAGCCTCACCTTGCATTCATCCACACAACATACTCTGGCGCTAGTCGAACTAGATCCAGACATCTTAAGTTTAAGGAAAAAACAAGCCAAATTCAAAACCAATCCACAATTAGCGTATGCCTAATCACCGATCCAAATCAAAAACCAAAAAATCAATCGGGATACTCAAGTGACCAAAAGAGTTCCAAAATCCAATGACGGAGGTGCAGAAAACACTTGTTGGCTGCACCGGCAACAGAAAATATCTGACAGAAAATGGGAATGGTTCCTGACGCCCACCTCCCAGCGGCGGGAATGGGTACTACCACCTGGCCGACCACTGCGTGTGCCGGGAGTTTTGAAATTCTGTCGGACTTTGGAGAATACAGCTATATATATATCTGGCAGGTAAGGTTCATGAACAAAATATAAACTACGAAAGAGGTGAAAGCAAGGTCACTGAATAGATGAACTTCCTTTGATTAGATCCTTTTTAAAAGAAAAACAAAATATGATCCAAAATAAGAAAGCAACACTCTAAGGGAGGATACTATAATAAAAATATAGATTTATTATCAGGATGAGAAATTTTATATCTGTCATCCATATACATTTTATTTTACAGGCAAAGTCAGCATTTTAAATTATAATAAATATCTACAGCAAGTTTAAAGCATCTAAACAACCAAATTGTTGTTGTAAAGTGAAAGACTTCACTATCATCAAAAAGAATATATTAGGAGGAAGGAGGAGCTGTTAAACAACCAAGATCACAAGTACTAGATGAATGCAAAATACACTGAGACTACCTATTAATTGTGTGCAAAAGACAATTCTGAAAACAAAAGTTTTGCAACAAAACCTCACGAATCCCCCAAAACAATTGTCAAGTATGAACCATTTTATCTGTACACTGAGCTAACGAAGTGTTTCACACAAGTCATGTGCACTAAATTGAAAATTACTTAATAATCATGTACACAGGAAATTATTAAAAATTTGCATTCTGCTAAAAAATAAAAAAATAAAATTTTAACTATGCTTTCAACTATTTATTTTTCTACTTATTCTCAGATTTCCCACAATCAATTGTAAAATTTGGATCATTTAACTTATCCTAGGTCATGGTAAGTAAAATTATGTGCCAGATCTTGTTGAAATCCCTTATTAGCAGCTCTGTAAACAACTGTGATTTTTCTGAATCACAATTAATTGTTAAACCTGTGTAATATTTATAAACTAAATATCACACAACTCAACCTTTATCATACAAGTTACTGAGCAGTAAACAAAAATGGTCCCAATTCCATTTATCATTATACAGGCAGTCGCTGGTTATCAGCGAGGATTCCGTTTTCGGCAGGGTGCTGATAAGCGAAAAATGACAAATTTTTAACCAATTTGTATTTTTTATAACTTACAAACCTGAGGTCTTAACATTAGGATAAATACTCAGCGACAGCTGGAAACCAGTAAAGTTTAAAATAATTGTGTATGCAAGGGACTATTGGCATCTGTGCTTGGTCACGAGACATGTGGAGCCACACCCACATACCCCCCTTTACCGCCTTTAAGAGAGGACGTGCTTTGCCTCTGTCCTTTTAAAGACGGTTTAGTTTGCCCCCTGTTGTTTTGCTTTTTTTGTTTGGAATTCTCGGCCATGTGAACATGAAGCCTTCTTATGCTCCAAGACTTCCTGGATATCACAAGAAGCAGATAAACGACCTGATTTTTCTTCGACGATTTCGATGTCGAGGAACTCATCGTGTAGTAAGTCATAGATGCAGAAACTCTTAAAGGTACAGTTAATTCTTTATCTGTGCTTTGGGAAGTAATTATGACTAATTGTGCTTCTTTCCCTGCGGGGAGAGGTGTGCATCGCCATCTTGTTTTCGTTCCAGATACGTGGGTAGGGATGATGCAGGTGTGCGGTCGGCGTTAGGCTTATCAGGAGAACCAACCCAAGAAGGACAGTTGGTTTGATGTATAACATCGCGCTGCCATCCAGGGTCCCGTGTGATGGATGTCCCTTTTATCCTGATATGCACTGAATGGCGGTCGGATGCATCACCATCTGTAAAGAAGTAGATAGTACAACACAGCAGCCTTTAATATCAGGTTGCTATGCCTACGAGAATATCATCAACAGCCTTGCACTTCTGGTAGGGTGCTGGCTTCGCATTTGAGATGCTCCGCGACGTCATAAACATGGCGACCGCCATGACGTCACTTCACAGCCTACACGGAGACATGCTTCCATTTTTCACTTCGAGGTACAAGAGTACTTTACAACTATGCTTTCAGATTTGGAGAATTTTAATGCACATTGTTTTTGAGAGAAATTACAAGCGTTAGGAGATATAACAGTCACATAATGGAAAAGACAAGTCTTTCCTCTGTAACCTTCCGCTTAGGCGTCAACAAGCTTAGGTGACTGGCTTTGACGCCAGTGCGACCGAAACACTGATTTATGGCTCTTATAGTACTGAGTTACGGTTAATGGTGCCAATAACCATTTAATGGCACCACTGTAAGGTATGTTATGGCACTGTAACTCTATTACCAGTACCTTATGGCACCAATAATCGAAACTCAGCCCATTATGGCACCATAAATTGCTGATTTTATGGGGCTAAGCACCATAAAACCGGATCGTCATTAACCGGGGACTCCCTGTACACTATTTAGTGAATATGTAGTTGGAAAAACCCATGAAAAGGTGAATTTCCTGCGAACAATGGTTAAATATGGTCCAAAGAAAAACCCGTGAATAGGCGAGTCTGCGAATCTCAAGACGGTAAATACGGGGGTTGACTGTGTTTCCTTGATCTGGCACTGAACTAACCAAAGCAGCAAAAGAACAGTCATGATCATCCCAACTTGTGGGTGCTGGCTGGCGCCTGGGAGCTGCTAGCAGTTCTGCCGCTACTGTTTGCTAGCAGGCGCTGGGCACTCTGCCCCCACTGGGCGTTCAAACACTTCCAAGCACCTGGAAGAAGCTGGGCACTTTGGCGCTGACTGACTCTCTGTCTTGCACACGGGAGCCAGCTGGCGTTCAGTGACTGCTGCACTGCTTGGCGGCGAGTACCAAGTACTGGATGATGGAACAGCTTCCCTAAGCTTATTACAAGAAATTTTTGGCATATTACGTCAGCTGCAGACCTTTTCAATTGTCTCGAAATGTCACTAAAGCACCACTGGCGGCTCCGCTCAGGGCTAGAGGCCTCAGAACTAGAGGAAAGACGGTGCACTTCCACAAAGATGCCTTTCCAATGGTTGTCTGTCATCACCTGGGATATGGCAACGGTGAGACTGAGGGGCCAACTACCCATGGGCAGACCCTACTGACCTCCCTTGGGCTTTCAGTATGACTTCTCCCTGGTGCAGGGGAGTATGCCAGGGACCTTTGCCTATGAGAATTGGCGGGACAGACAGCCAGCTACTCCACTCACACTTCACTCACTTCCCTTTTGCGCTCTATAAGCACTTTCAGAGATTCACCTAACTGTGAAACGGTATTAACTAACAATTCGAACTTACGGTCAAATTTGCACTCTAAAGTGGCAATGTTGCTGGGGTCAAAAACCTGGGAGCTGGGACGAAGATTAGGTGGAACAGTGAAACTGGGAATGGGCAAAATTACAGGAACAGAAAGATTTGGAACATCAATAGATAACCTAGCTGATTCCTGACTATAGTCTTAGTCCCGCCTTGTTTAATACAGGCAGTCCCCAGTTATTGGCAAGATTCCGTTCAGACGGCTTGATGAAAAGCAAAAATCGCCAATAACCGAAAACCAGAAATCATCAGCACTTATTAGCACTGATAACCAGATTTTGGGATCAATAACTGGTTAATGACGCCTCTATTATCGTTGCCGATAACCAGAAATCTGCAATTTTCAGCGCTGGACAAGCACCATAAACTGGATTGCCAATAACCAAGGCTGCTGATAACTGGGAACTGCCTGTGTTTGCTTTCCCTCTGTCTATCCCTTGCTAACTTATATAGATAAGAATTAAATACTTTCCATTGCTTGCTATCCCAGCCCTTACACAACACAAGACTTTTCTAAGAACAAATTTGTCCCCTACAATTAGAACAAATTGTGAGAGTCATATTTTCCAGAAAAGTCAAAATCAGGAAAAGTCGCTTCACTGACTAAATAAAAGGATTTTCTAAATCCCTCAAAGGATTATCTAAATCCCTAACTAAATAATTTGCCGAAAGGCTAACGTAAACAAAGTACTTCACCAATTCTCCAAGTAAGAAACCATCAAAGAATTCATATTTCAAACCAGCTACTGCTCACAACCTCGTCGCAAGCCAGCAGAAACAAATTGAAAGACCTGGCTCAGTTGTTCCTCTTCTTCCCAAAAGTGGGCAGCACTACTTACCTAAACCCAAAATAAAAGAATCAGTACCGTGAATTTCAAATTTTACCTGTCAACACTAGAAACTGTTAGCTATGTAATTACTTAGTAAGTTACTTATATGAAATTTATTTTTTCTACCCTTCATTTCTTGATGGATGATTACACTTAACCCCCCCTATCGCGCTATAGCATTTAGCGGCTATCGCATAGGCTTAAAAAGCTCCCCCAGCTTGCTTATTGCTCACCAAATCGGCAGCTATCGCACGCCTTGACGTCACGACTGGCGGCCATGTTCTTTTCTGACATCACGCTGATTGTGTGTGTGTGTGTGTGTGTGTGTGTGTGTGTTACGATAGCAGCAATATTTTTTTGTGAAAGTGCTACATAATGGCCAGTAACCCTCCAACCCCATGCTCAGAATATGGAATTAGTTAAGTTGATTGATGCTGGAAAGTCCAAGCACAGTGTAGGGAGGAAATTTTAAATTAATGAATCCACAGTAAGAGGTATTTACCAGAAGCATGAGCATATCAAGAGTCATATGATGCTGTCACCCTCTGAAGGAGCCAGCAATGCCTTGCGTAGCCGTAATTTGGTGCTACTGAAGACTGAGCAGCCTCGGAACACCCCCCCCCCAAAACCTACCTAAGCCCCTTATCATCCTCAAAAAGGTAAATGAAATGTCTAATTTTAATTTCATAGCCTTGATAAATTTATATTTTTCAACACTGATTTGTTAAAAAAGGTAAAAATGGTGAAGATAAAAGGAGAAATATTGGTGACTTAGGAGGAAAATTTGTGGTCGGGGAACCAATTAGAATTTTTCCCATAAGTTCTTCAGTTCCGCAGCGGAAAACTATAGCATTTTTCACTATAGCACGTCGATAGTGGCACCAATTAGACGTGATAGCTGGGGTTAAGTGTATAGTAAATCATTACAGTTTAAGTTACAGCTTCGTGAAAAAAATTTAAATAATTTAAAATTTATTTTCTAAATACTTACATCTCCATTATATTTCTTTAACTACCACTGGCACGTAAGTAAAAGCTATTTAATAGAGAGGTAAGTTTAATCCAAAAAATATAGTGTAATACAGTACGTAAATATTGTAGGTATGACAAAACCATTCAGATATATTTACAGCTAACTATATATCAAATACTTTAAGTACATAATTTTTTAATACATAAATACCTTCGGAATAGCTGACAGTAGGCCCTCTAAACGCTGAACTGTAACTCGAGGATTCGCTCGAAGAGCGTCGAACACAACTCTGATATTTTTCTTTGTCGTTTCTGAGACAGTTCGGTGGTTGCCAGAGGACAGGAGTGCACTGCCAGACTGAAAAAAGGAGGACAGTACACCCCCCATCACGCCAGCTCCACCTCTCTGTACACACGCACTGCCTGAAAGGAGAATAATCATTAGCTGACAGATATATTTCATAAGTCAATACAACAAAGTGCCTTTAAAAATAGTATTGTCATGATAAAATTATGTTTCACTTATAGTTTCCAAGTAATCATATAGCTATACTTTTCCAATCACACAGCAGCTTAAATTTGAAATCCACTTCTTTTGTGCTTTTATGTCCATAAAAGAGGAGGAGGAAGTGCTCTGTAATTATTTGGCAAGTATACATGAATCGTAATTCTATCATGAAAACATCATTTTCATAGAAGTACCATACCAAGTGATATAAGGACATATTCTATTCCAAAAATGATGTTATTATGATATAACAAAGTTTCATGTATACTTACCTGGCAGGTATATATATAGCTGTATTTTCTGAAGTCCGACAGAATTTAAAAAACTTCCGACACACGCAGTGGTCGGCCAGGTGGTTAGTACCCATTCCCGCCGCTGGGAGGCGGGTATCAGGAACCATTCCCATTTTCTATTCATAATTTTTATTTCCACTGTCCCCTGAGGGGAGGTGGGTGGGTACTTGAATATATATATATCTGCCAGTTAAGTATGAACAAACTTTATTGTATCATAACAATATCATTTTGCTCATGAACTTACCTGTCAGATATATATATAGCTGAACCCCACCGTTGGAGGTGGGAAGGAACAGAATAGAAGGATTTTGGGAAACAAATGCATGCAGATGATTAACATCTTGGTTCCACCTGTTAGCATAGCCGACTTCGTGATTACTGTCACCCAAGTCTGCTTCTGCTTTACTAGAGTTGCCAGCGAGGTAGAGACCTATAAAGCTGGTGCACTCCAGATGATCTGTCAACGGGGGCGTGACCACAATGTGACTTGACCATATTGACCATACCATGAGGGCTAAGAAGTAAAATAAATATATATATATAATTATATATATCACCACCTGACCAACCTAGCCAAAGTTAATGTGTGTTAACTAAGGCTTAAGAGTTAAGAAGTCGCCGTTGTCAGCGACTCAACAACTAAATTAAGAGCTCTTCCTAACCATTTTCTACAGGATAGGATGAGTGGTACTTCTTGCCCCCAAGATTGTGTCTGCAGATACGTATAGCCCTAGCGAGCAGCAGATCTCATATGCCATCTTCACATCTCGCAGGGAGTGTGAAGTGAACACAGAGTTGCTTCGCTAAAACATGGTACTCAGGATGTTCTGAGTGCCATGCTCTGTTGAAATGCTTCCGAGGCCGCGCCCTCACCTCGTGAGCATTCAGATAAAAAGATTCCAAATCTTTGTGCAAACACAATGAAGGAGCATTTTTTGAAAGAACTCCTTAACCCTAAAACCAGGGTGTACTTCGATATGGGCAAGTCTGGTCTTTTTCGGAACACTGCAGATTGCCCGACTGACTTCGACTTTCTTGATTTTAAGTAGATAAAACTTGAGAGACCTGACAGGGCACAGGACTCTCTCTGGCTCCTGCCCACTAACTTGTGCCATCCTTGCTTCCAAGCTCCTGGCCCAAGGACAAAAAGGGTTTCCATTCTTAGGCCATAACGAAAGGCTTAGAGAGCACACCGCCTTGTGTTCTCTAAAGCCAAAACTTGTGACAATGGCTTAAAATCTCACTAACCCTCTTTGTCGTATCTAGGGTGGTTAGAAGAAGGCCTTCCTGATCACATGCAAGAAGTTAACAGGCAGGAGAGGTTCGAATGCTTTGACATCAAGAACTTCAGACTACGTCTAAGTTCCATATTGAAAGCTTCGATCCGGAAATGCACAGTCTGTACTAACGTCAGGTGACCGACCAGTTGACCAGTCAGACGAATCAAGGACAGCAAGGCTGTACCCTGAAGACCAAAAGGCACTATTCTTCGCTGAAGGATGAGTGTCTGGACTGCCTGGGCGATTCAATCTAAGCAAACCTTGGGGGGGTGTATCAACGCAACCCGACGTCGTCCGCAATCGACTTCGTCAATAAGAAACTCAGGGCTACTATATGTCGCCTGATCTCGCACGAGTGTCTGACTCCGAGAAAACAGGCGAGACAAAAAGTAGATGGTGAGCTAGAATCGAGATTCCACAGACCTCAATGATCGTGAAGGTCTTTGTTGTTTGACAGATGCAAATCTGTCAAACAACATTCTCTGTTGTCTGTTCGCACTGGCAGAATTTTCAAAACTCTCGGCAACCGCTAGACCACTGGTAGTTCAGGTGATCTCCACCACGTTGCCGTGGCGCTGGTGCTCGGAATCATTCCCATTTTCGTCAGATTTTCCTCTGAACCCTGTCTCCTGAGGGGAGGTGGGTGGGAATTTAATTATATATACCTGCCAGGTAAGTATACATGAAACTTTGTTATATCATAATAACATCATTTTCATGTATGACACTTACCTGGCAGGTATATATATAGCTGATTGACACATTTGGAGGTGGGTCAAAGACAGCAATATTGTAAGAGTTTTAAAATTTAAAATAAATCCCAAATACTCTTAGATTCCTTACCTGCTAAGGTAGCTGACTTCGTAAATCCTGCCTCTTAGCCTGCTAAACCTTAGTAGCTCCCAACCAGGACATGACCTAATAGTTGATGAAGCTAAATACAAGGGTCTGACAACTGGACGGGACCAATTTGTTGACAGGAAACCCTAGCCCTCTCTTACCAGGGGCATTCATGCTAGGATAAGTTAGACCACCTGAACCACACACAAAGCTAACGTAACACACTACACTTCACAGACTGAAGAGGAAATAACCCTCTCAGACCACCATAAAAAGAACACCACTTAATTAAAATACCTAGCATGTTAGTAATCTATAGTTGCTGCCGTCGATCGAGACGATTCGTACGGACTTTTGCAATCCTGTAACGAACCTCTAGAGGGTCGTTACATTCTACGCCTGTTGTTATAATAGGCTCTTTCTCGTAAACTCGAACAGGGACCGAGAGAAGATACTTCTTAAGATATGAGAGAGCTGTGGAATATCCGAGTTGATCTGGACCACTGGTTCCCAAAAACTCGTTTTGAGGACTGGAGGGACTACCGAATCGCTTTTACTTCTTTCAGATTAAGATCCAGGACATCTGAAACCCTATCCAGATGTCCGGCACCTTCTTTCTATCACCTCAGGTGATAGACGCACTGAGAGATGTTCAGAATCATTCCTAGATCTTGAATAATATTTCAGTTTCCCGGTAGTAAAAAAACTGTGGTCTGAATTGCAGTCTATTCGGGGAAACAAACTTCTTCAGGAAGAAAATGGTCCCCAGCAAGCTCATCCATTCCCTCCCCGAGTATGCTTACTTCCCTAATAAGGCTGCGGTTGCCTAAGCAGGAGAGCATATAAAAGTGCAATGTTGCGGTAGACTCGTAGTTCTATACCGTGCGGTAACGAGCACCGAAAGGATTAAGAGATAACTCTGTGACATAGTAAAAAGCAAAATGAATGCAACGTTTATTCATTCACGTAAGAAATCCCCTCAATCGTAGGCTAAAGTCCGTGATTGTAGGACAGAGATACAGTTAGTCAGTCAATCCCGCAGGAGAGACGCAACCGCTAGCACAGAGATAGGTTAGTCAGTCAATCCCGCAGGAGAGAGAGACGTAACCTACCGCGCATGACAGCGCACGATCTGTTACTGGCTCGGATGGCCTGGAGGACAGACTGACAGAGTCAGACAGCGTGACAGCAGCCGCCAGCAGCTTACGAACGTCGTCTCTAACTTTATGTCTGGGTTGCCAGCTACCCTATTCTACGAAGAGATCGGTCCGTTATTTTTTGAGCAGAAAGACTCTGAAACTGGTATATTTAAGCGCAACCGACAACGCTAAATATATAGATGCGTTTGTGTCGTCAGAACACTACCATACATCGGTAAAAGATAAATCGGAAACTCCTGGAAGGCTGCAGGGAGTAACGATTAAATGTCCTTAAAATAATAGCCAATAGAGCTCTCGGTTGCCCTCCGAAGCGGTAACTACAGCAAGCGTATATGACTTGAACCAACCAGTAGTAAAATAACGCAAGGCAAAAAAAAAAAAAAAATGATATATCACAATAAAGTTTTTTCATACTTACCTGGCAGACATATATATAGCTGAATTCGGAAATACAGCTACATACATAACTGACAGGCAAGTTTCATGAACAAAACTTAGAGAATCGAAGCAGACAGCTCAAGCTTCTTAAGTTACTGGACATAAGCGTTCATTGACGTAGTCTACAAGTCTATTTCTTGTACGAGTCTGCGAATGAGGAATTAGAGCTCTTCCGAACCTTGTCCTTATTCGCATACGCAATATCAAGTTAATGAGATGTTTGTCAATGAGAACTAACCCATTAACGGTACAGAGAGATATTTTGTCATGGGGAGACCCCACTTACTTGACAAAACGATAGTATATTGTCAATGGGGGAAAGTCACTGAATTGACAAAACGTAATCCAGGAAGTCGAGCATTTTATTTTTCCGATTCCCGTCTCAAACAAGGAAGGGACAAGAATCCTGTTAAGAGACTGGGCTTACGGTAGGTAGAACGACGATGTTCAATTCGGCATGGAAGTCTCGACTAGAAACTAACAAAATCTATCATCTGAAAAACCCTTTCAGATGGTCTAAAAAGCTTTAAATTTATTGGCAGTATGGCAAAGGAAGTCCTGTCTTGCGCTTTCCTGAAGAGCGTCCTTTTGATGAGTGCCTTTGCAAGAATCCTACTGAACGTTGCCGAAAATCCTGACGTGCAGGACGTCGAGCCTTTACATAACCCGTAACTGTCTTATCTCAAAGTCTTGACTGAGGTAGAGAAAACGAGATCTTCCCTTGAGCTTTCCTTAACTCCATCCACCTTTGCGAAAAGCAATATAATATTGACAGAGACCTCTTGAATTCACGAAACCCGAGGTCTTGCTGGGTTTCGAAGACGAAGTTCTGTTCACTTTCTTGAGGCTCAAATCTTAAACAAGAGCTTGAAGAGTTCAACAGAAACGTTCAGCCAGGAGACAAACCTGGCGTGTTCTGGTGCGCGCTCGGCGTCCACTGGCGAGGACGCTCGGCGTCCTGGTGCGCGCTCGGCGGCCACTGGTGAGGACGCTCGGCGTCCACTGGTGTGCGCCTGGCGTCCATCCAAGCGTCCTGTTCAAGCCGAGCGTCCAAATAAGCGTGCAGAAAAGCGTCACGCTCCTGACAGGCGTCAAAACAAGCGAGAGAAACTGCCTTCTTTTTCATATTTCTCGGTGGAAAGACGTACACGTGATCAGGCAACTTTCGCCTTCTTACTTCTCACTGAAACACATAACGAGGGAGAGGGGACGTGAAGCGTCCTCTTCTATAAAGCTTCTTAGAGGGCGCGAGTCCTTCCGAGAGCTCCAACCCTTGCGCGGGGAGGACGCCTCGGAGGACGAGAAGCAATCCTTCAGGATTCGTGCATGTGCACGAACTTTGGCAGTCTGGGGATTTTCATCAGAAACTGCCGAAGGCACGCCAGATCGGTGGGGTTCCCTGTAACCCTCCTTCGGCTTTCGACATGCCCTCTCCCTTGGTTCTGGGAGTTCGACAGAGGTCTAGACCTAGAGGCGTTCCAAGGCCGATCTGACGCACCCTCCACTACACAAGGGGCACTGTCACTGCACTTAGCCACTTCACTATTGCTCTCTAAAGCAAGCACTTTCGATTCTAAGTTACGAATCGAAATAGTATAAGAGAAAGGGCAATAACCTCTACAGACACTGTTTTAGGGCCCGAAGGCAACATTACAGGGTTAGGCGTAACAAAAACAGAAGTAGAACTCTTCACAACAATGAAGGAGAGCGATCACCTCTCGCAGACATAGTCATAACCCGTAGGGCATACTACAGCGTTAGGCAAAATAAAGTCTACCGGAAGGTTAGCAGTTTCACTACCCTGACTTTCGTAATTGATTAATTGCGTACATACTAAACAAACTTTTCCTTACGGAATTAGACACGTTTACTGATTAATTGCGTACATACGAATCATACTTTTTCCTTACGAAAATAGACATGTTTACTGATTAATTGCGCCCCCCAAGTGCGGATCTACCGAAGCTTTCGGTAGCCACACCCTATCTTTGCAGACAACACCCTCTGAAACTAGCCTAACTAGATTCAGATATCTTATGAAAAAATGAATCAAATTCAAATCAATTTAAGATAGCGTATGCCTAGCCACAAATCCAAGTAAATAAATTAAAAGACAATTAGGATACTTAGCGGTAAATGAAGTTTCCAAAATCCTAAGCCGGAGGTACTGAAAACAGGTGTTTTCAGCACCGGCGACAGAAAATTTATGAATAGAAAATGGGAATGGTTCCTGATACCCGCCTCCCAGCGGCGGGAATGGGTACTAACCACCTGGCCGACCACTGCGTGTGTCGGAAGTTTTTTAAATTCTGTCGGACTTCAGAAAATACAGCTATATATATACCTGCCAGGTAAGTGTCATACATGAAAACATTCAGACATGAAGATGAATTTGAAATACACAATTCAGTTGGCATTGATACAAAGCTTGTTGTTTCCTTAACTGGTAAGAGAACTACTGCAGGTGATTACTTCTGGTCAGTGCTCATCTTAGCCTGTAGTGATGTAGCAGAATTGCCACAAGTCATCTATACTTTGAAGTGGGGGCTTTTTGTAGTCAGGGACAATCCTAATTGCTCACAAAGCATACGAACAGATGCCCTTGCCCTGGTCACAGTACCAAACAATACTATCACCTACACTGCAACAAAGTTGAAAACCATCACCCAACCACTAAGGATTGGTGGGTACTCCAGGTACAATGCACCCCACCCCCCTCCCCAATGATTTGACATACTAATTCAAGGCTAAGAGATAAGAATAAGAAGGAATACTTCCTTCGCTTCTTCTTGCGATACCATGCCAGCCACTGATAACAGACCAAAGGTACTGTAATTTTCAAAGACTGTCTCTACTTCTT
Source organism: Macrobrachium nipponense (assembly GCF_015104395.2). NCBI lineage: Eukaryota > Metazoa > Arthropoda > Malacostraca > Decapoda > Palaemonidae > Macrobrachium > Macrobrachium nipponense. The sequence goes on from NC_087219.1 coordinate 22,655,855, forward strand.
TACAAATAGTACATGGTGAAAATGGATTTACACTCCTAGTAAGTTGACTGAAGGGTTGCTGAAAGCGACATATTATGCCTGAAAGCAAACTAGGTGGCAACCGCTCTAACCTCTTGTGCTCTCTCCTAGACCCTTATTGGACAGGGTAATAAATCAATATGCAGCACCCCAGGCCAGTATAACTTAAGAGGTTGGCCAATTTAAGAAAAAAAAACACCTCAATGTAAAGAGGAAGATATGCAAATGCACATGGTGTAAGAAAAAAAAAATCCAAAAAAATATTCCCTACCTTCTGCAAGAAGTTGAAAATGACTATATATTTACCCCTTGTGAAGCCTCTTTCAGAAAATAATCATAAATTTTACAAAGTTATTCATGATTTTTCTAATAAATAAATATTTCATTATATACTAAAGTTGTAATTATAGCTCACACAATATCAAAACAGATAAAAAATAAAATTAACAAATTTGAGCGTATTTGTTGTAAAATATTTACATAAATTTACTGAGAACAAAGATGTACTAACTTTTTTGGATTTATACATGTTTTTTTCTAATATTTCTTTGCAAAATTATTTATATCTGACATACTATCATAAAAGATAAGAACTAAAATCAACACCTTGGTATATTTATGAGCAAGTTTACAAAAAAAAAAAAAAAAAAAAAAAAAAAAAAAATATGAAAGACAGAGAGGCACTACAATCCCTTCGAAGTCAAGATCACAACTAAGCCCTGAGCTGTCAAGTCTCTCTTATTAACCAGTCTTAAAGTTGCCATTAGTGAATTTATGGTTTATAGAAGTAATGGCACCTCTTTCCCACCAGATTCCCCCAAAATGTTATTTTCATGATAAAATAAATTTTTGAACATACTCACCTGGTAGTTATATATATAGCTTACGTCCCTGACGTCACGGCAGAATTTCAAAACTCGCGGCAATCGCCGATTGGGTAGTCAGGTGCACCACCTGTGCGCCCTCTACCAGGTACGTAGCACCATACCAACTATTCCTCAGATCTTCCATGCCCATAGTTTCTAGAGGGGAGGAGGGTGGGAATTTAATTATATATAACTACCAGGTGAGTATGTTCAAAAATTTATTTTATCATGAAAATAACATTTCAAAGCATCTAACTCACCTGGTTAGTTAGATATATAGCTGATTAACACCTTTGGTGGAGGGTCAGAAACAGTATCACATCGTTGGTAATTGGACATAAGTGTTAATAAAAACAAACTTACGGTTCGTACCTGTTAAGGAAGCTGACTTTAATGATATCCTGTCTCATTGTGTCTGCTTTCCTTATGAGGTCCAGCGATCCACCCAGGGGGCTGAAGACCTCTTGGAGACTGTCAACCGGTCAAACCTCTATGTGACTAGACTCCCTACAATACTCTTGTTCCGGGCACTACTAAGGAACAATTTGATCACCTGACTAAAGATCAATGATTGTGGAAGACTGCATCCAGTCTCCTCCACCCCCAAACCCCCACAAACACCATAACTTTTCAATAGTTCCAAGAGAAGAAAAAAAGAGTATTGGATTATGGGTTTTAAGGGGTAGACCCTTTTCCCCACTACTGAAAGAGCTGCTACAAACGGACCCAGTGTGTAGCAGTCTTCATACAAAGTTTGCACTTGCGTAGATAGTGAGACGCAAAAACTGACTTGCTCCTCCAGAATGTTGCGTCCAGGATATTCTGAAGAGATCTATTTTGTTTAAATGCTACCGAGGTTGCTACAGCTCTAACCTCGTGAGTCTTAACTTTAAGTAGCTTCATATCTGCTTCAGTACATGCTGAATGCGCTTCCCTAATTAATTGCCTTATAAAAAAGGATAGCGCATTCTTCGACATTTGCAGAGAGGGTTTCTTGACCGAACACCAAAGCCCTTCTGAAGTGCCACGTATTTGTCTCGGTCTCTCCAAGTAATGCCTCAGAGACCTTACCGGACAAAGAACTCTCTCTACTTCCTCACCCAGTGAGATCCGAGAGGTTCGGTAATTTCGAATGACTTGGGCCAGGGTTGAGAGGGGCGTTCGTTTTTGGCTAGGAATCCCAACTGTAGCGAGCAGATGGGCTTTGCCCTGTCTGAAACCTACAGTTTTGCTGAAGGCATGGATTTCGCTGACCCTCTTTGCTGTTGCTAGGCTAATCAGGAAGAGAGTTTTCATGGTGAGGTCCTTAAGGGATGTTTCCTGTAAGGGTTCGAACCTGTCACTCATGAGAAACTTGAGGACTACATCCAAATTCCAAGATGTTGAGGATTGTATTCTTTCCTTAGTTGTCTCGAAGGATCTAAGAAGATCTTGTAGATCCTTATTATCAGATAGATTAAGGTTTCTATGCCTGAAGACAGCTGCTAGCATGCTCCTATAACCCTTGATAGTAGAAGCAGAAAAAGTTTACGTCTCTTCTTGAGGTATAGCAGAAAATCTGCTATCTGAGTGTAGTCACAGAGTACTGGAAGAGGAAATAGAGTTGTCCCTGCACCATCCTCTAAAAGTCTCCCCACTTCGATTGGTATACCTTAATGGTTGAAGACCTCCTTGCTCTTGCAATTGCACTCGCTGCCTCCCTCGAAAATCCTCTAGCTCTTGTGAGTTTTTCGATAGTCTGAAGGCAGTTAGCTGAAGAGCTTGGAGGTTTTGGTGATACCTTTCAAGTGGGGCTGTTTGAGTAGATCTACTCTTAACGGAAGGCTTCTTGGGGTGTCCACCATCCATTCCAGTACCTCTGTGAACCATTCTCTTGTCGGCCAGTGGTGCCACTAGAGTCATCCTGGTTTCCTTCGTGAGCCACAAACTTTTGTAACACTCTGTGACCACTTTGAATGGGGGAAAGGCGTACACGTCTAGATGTGTCCAATTCAGAAGGAACGCATCTATGTGGATTGCTTCGGGTCTGGGACTGGAGAACAGTAAGTCTCCATCCGTCTTGTCTGCGCTGTTGCAAAGAGATCTATGCAAGGCGCCCCCAGATTCGCCATAGACTCTTGCAAACTTCCTGATGGAGAGTCCATTCTGTTGTCAAGAGTTGATGTTTTCTGCTCAGGAATGTCTGCTCTCACATTCTTTTCTCCCTGAATGAAGCGTGTTACCAGAATCACGTTTTTTCCTTTTGTCCAGAGGAGCAGTTCTCTTGCTGCTCTGTATAGAGAGACTGAGTGAGTCCCGCCTTGTTTGCTGATGTAGGCCAACGCCGTTGTGTTGTCGGAGTTGACCTGTACCACTTTGTTCCGGGCTACGCTCTCTAATTCCTTGAGAGCTAGGAAAACTGCAGTCAATTCTTTCAGATTGATGTGGAACTTTACTTGCTCCTTGTTCCAGAAGCCCGAGACTTCTAACTTCCCCAGTGTTGCTCCCCAGCCCGAGTCCCTAGGCGTCGGTAAAACAACACTAAGGTCTGGGTTCCTCTGCTCTAGGGAGAGGCCTTCCTGGAGCTTGACGGGATCGTTCCACCACTGTAGATAGTGTTTCATGTCGTTCGAAACAGGAATACACATTGACTCTAGTGTCTTCTTCTTGTCCAATGCTGATTTAGATGAAACTGCAGAGGGCGTAGGTTCAGTCTTCCCAAGGAGACAAACTGTTCTAGCGAGGAAAAGGTCCCCAGCAGGACTCATCCATTCCCTCGCAGAGCACTTCTGTTTCTTTAGGAAGTTTCTTATTTTCTCTAAAGCTTGTTCCGTTCTCAATGTGGACGGAAAAGCCCGAAAAACCTGACTCTGAATCCTCATCCCCCAGTACAAGATTTCCTGGGATGGGATCAGTTTTGGGATTTCTGGTGGTTTATCAGAAGGCCTAGGTCTTCTGATAATCGAATTGTTTTCTGAAGATTCTCCAGACAGTTGGCGTAGGAATGGGCTCTGAGAGCCAATCGTCCAGATACAATGAGGCTCTGATGCGTTTCTTGTGTAGCATTGCTGCTACGTTGCTCATAAGTTTTGTGAAAATTTGAGGTGCGGTATTTAGACCGAAACAAAGAGCTCGGAATTGAAATGTTTCTGTCTTGTAAACAAATCTTAGGTACTTTCTGGAGTTTGGGTGGATCGGGACGTGAAAATAAGCATCCTGGAGATCCAACGAAACCATCCAGTCGTCTCGTCTGACTGCAGCAAGAACTGATTTCGTTGTCTCCATAGTGAATTTTGTTTTCTTCACGAAAAAATTCAGGGAACTCACGTCCAAAATCGGTCTCCATCCGCCCGAGTTCTTGGGGACCAGGAATAATCGATTGTAAAACCCCGGAGATTCCAGGTTCTGAACTCTTTCTATTGCTTCCTTCTGAATTAGCATAGAAACCTCTTGTTGTATCGCTAGAGTCTTGGACTCCTCTCTGTACTTGGCTGACAGATCGATCGGTCTTTCTTGCTAAGGGGGGTTTTTTCCAGAAAGGGATCTTGTATCCTTCTTTGAGAAGCTGAATAGACCAAGGATCTGCTCCCTTTTTCTCCCATGTTTGCCAGAAATTTTTGAGTCTGGCTCCTACCACTGTCTGAAGAAGAACTTTGTCAGACTTTATTACTTCCTCCTCTGAAGCCTCTTTTCTTGGAGTTTTTTGTAATAGGTCTTGCATTCCCCTCTCCTGAGGGATCTACTCGAAAGGGCCGAGAACTACGTGGTAGAGGAGTGGTTTCTTTAAGTTTCTGTCCTGCAAAACTTGACGGAACAACTCTCCTTGCTGCTTTAGTCATCAGATCTTGTGTCGCTTTTTGAGTCAGAGCTGAGGATACTTCTTTTACCAAACTATGCGGAAAAAGATGAGTCGAAAGGGGAGCGAAAAGCAGTTCCGCTCTCTGAGTGAGCGTTACTCCACTCGAAAGAAAAGAACAAAATTGGGCCCTTTTCTTCAAGATTCCAGCTGAGAAAAAGGGCTGCTAGCTCGTTTTCGACCCGTCTCGAAGCGCTTTGTCAATGCATGACATAAGGTGAACAAGAGTTCTTCCGTTTTGGTAGACTTCAAGTTTTCAATTTTCTTTCCCAACGAACCCAGAGTCCAGTCTAGGAAGTTAAAGACTTCGAAGGCTCTAAAAATCCCTTTGAGGAGGTGGTCCATTTCAGAGGAAGACCAAAACACTTTCGTCTTCCCCATGGCCGTCTGACGAGAAGAGTCCACAAGACTAGAGAAGTCCCAGGGAAGAAGCTGGAAAAACTCCCAAACCTAGGACTTCTCCAGTGTCGTACCAGATGCTGGATCTGGAAGCTAATCTGGCCGGAGGAAATGAGAAAGCTGTTTTTCCCTGGTCTTTCTTAGAGTCCATCCATTCCTTCATTAATTTCAAGGTTCTTTTCGAAGAGCGCGATAATACCATCTTCGTAAAGTCGGAATCTTTAGAAGCCTTCCCTAAAGTGAACTCTGAAGGTGGAGAACGAGGGGCAGCTGGCACAAAACTTTCTGGAAAAAGTTCCGCAAAAACTTTCATAAGCCTTTTAAGATCTGCTGAAGGTTGTAGATCGTGTTTGATATTCTTCCTCGGAAACGACTTGCATCTGATCAAAGGAGAATGGGGGATGTCTTCATTCCTTTCTTCTGATTGAGACACAACTGATGTAGCGATGTCATGTTGCGTTTGTGCATCCTGCTGTCCAGTTTCTTGATGCCTGGAGTCTTCTCGTCCAGTACCTTGATGCCTAGTGTCCTGGCATCCTGTCTCATGACGATTTTCGTCCTGGCGTCTTGCTTCAAGACGTTTTTTCTTCCGTCCTGGCGTCTTGCTTCAAGACGTTTTCGTCCTTGCGTCTTGCTTCAAGACGTTTTTTCGTCCTGGCGTCTTGCTTCAAGACGTTTTTTCGTCCTGGTGTCTTCCTTCAAGACTTCTTTCGTCCTGGCTGTCTTGCTTCAAGACGCTTATCGTCCTGCTGTCTTGCTTCAAGATGTTTTTCATCCTGGCGTCTTGTTTCAAGACGTTTTTCGTCCTGTCGTCGGGCTTTAAAAACGTTTTCGTCCTGGCGTTTAACAGTAAGAGTAGCAGGTTGATATGACTGCATAAGAGAGGAGAGTTTCTGCTTAAAATCTTGCAGTACGGAAAACTGTGGAGCTTCTTGCTGCTGGGAACAGACTAGAGAAGTTGCAAAGTCAATCTCTCTCTCTTCATTCTGTTCGTCTTGAGATGAAAGGCCTGAAGAACGCCAATCCGAAGGAGGAGCAGGAGCATGCACTGAAGGCATCCATCGTCCGATGCTTCCTTTACTCCTACCAAAGACGACGCGCCGCCTGTGCGGTATCTTTACGTCTTATATTGGTAGGAGAGCAAACATCGGAGACGAAAGGGAAGCGAACAGGAGTTGTAGCACGCACCGAAAGTCTCCCTTCGTCCGATCCTTCCTTACTTCCTGCCAAAGACGACGGCCGCTTGTGCGACATCATGCGTCTTGATTTGGCAGGAGAGCAAGCATCGGAATCGAAAGAGAAACGATCCGGAGTTGCAGTTTGCACCGAAGGTTTCCCCCTTTCCAATATTTCCTTGCCTGAAGGGAAGCGCTCGGGGCTGCTCCAATGACTACATCCTGGACGCTCTTGACGTATATCGTCCTGGCGTCCAGTATCAAGACGCTCGGCGTCCTGGGATTTCCTTTTAATGGGTCTGGATTTAGAAGTCTGACGCCAGCCCCGTCTGGGTACTGCGTCGTCAGAAGACGAAGAAAACACTTTAACCTCGCCTTTCCCTATAGCGAGGGTGAGCGTCCTGGGGATCGTCTACAGGTACGCTCGAGGGGACGACCGCTCGGGAGCTAAAACCTCTCGCCTCCCTTCGTCGGTCGACTTTCCTTCTCACAGGGGTTGGTGAGCTTGGGAAGATGGTCTAGGACTAAGGAGCACGACAAGTCCGAGCGGCCGCACCCTCCACTGCACTTGCACTAATTTCACTATTCACTTTAATATCTCTCATATTAGACCATAATTTATCCCTGTCTTGTGCCAGGGATTCTACCCGTTGACCAAGGGCTTGAATGGCCGGTCATCATGTCCTGTAATGATGGACTTTTACCTGTTTCTGAAACTGGATTTGGTAATGATACAACAGGAGGAGGATCAATAGGATTATCGAGGGATAGAGAACTATCTATTCCTTGACTGTCTATGGAGGAGCGAGACAAGGTCTTCTTCGCTCTCCTTATCCTATCCTTCTCTAATTTACGCACATAGCGGTAATATTCAATCCATTCAGTCTCAGGCAAGCCCACACATTCATCACATCTATTACCTATCTCACAAACTTTTCCTCTGCATTTACTACAAATAGAATGAGGATCTAAAGAGGATTTAGCAAGTCTAGTCTTGCAACCTTTCACACACATTCTCAAACTTGAAGCAGAATCAGACATGATGATAAATCAAAAAGAGAGATCAAAAACAAGCAAAGGTCAAACCAACAATATCGAAACGAAATCAAAATCCAATCAAGCGAAAGCCAAAGCCAAAGTGTACTTCACCAAATAATACTGCAAAAGACACGGGCTATAACGAGCGAAGTTCCAACGATGTCACCGTAGCGGCGGCAGGGAAGATCTGAGGAATAGTTGGTATGGTGCTACGTACCTGGTAGAGGGCGCACAGGTGGTGCACCTGACTACCCAATCGGCGATTGCCGCGAGTTTTGAAATTCTGCCGTGACGTCAGGGACGTAAGCTATATATATAACTACCAGGTGAGTTAGATGTTTGAAAATCGATGGAGTGTAATATTATTACTATGAGTCACTCCATCCACCACCCAAAACCTGTCATTGCTGCTCGATGTGAGTATGTCCATCCAACAAGGGCTAAAGGCAGACAGGACATCCTCCTGAATTTGTGAGTGCGACTGTAATGAAGTCCTTAAGAAAAAAAATGACTGCATGTTTTGAAAGGGGTCATGAGGGATTCTTGACAAGAGCACCAGAGATTACTGAAAGTGACTGACTCTCTTGGTTCTGGCCATGTAATACCTATGGGCCTTAACAGGGCAAAGGGCCCTCTGCTCCTCTTCTGTACTGGGGATGACCATAAGATTCTTAATGGTGAATGAGTGTAGCCAGGAGCTGGATGGTGTCTCGTTCTTGGACAGAAAACTTAGCATAAGGTACAGACTGCGTCTCCCTGGGCGAAACCAATTCACTTGTCTATGGCCTGTAGTTCACTCACTCTTTTGGCAGTAGCCAAGGCTACAAGGAAGAAAGTTTTCTTGGTCAAGTTCTTAAGAGACATGGAATGGAGAGGCTGAAAAGCATGGCCCGTTAACCACTTAAGAACTACATACATCCAAATTCAGAGATATGGAATCAGCTCGTCTGCTGGGAAATTTCAAAGGACTTAATGAGATCGGTAAGATCTTGGTTAGGAGCCAAATCTAGACCCTATGTTTAAAAAGAGACCCCAGCATTGCTCTATATCCTCTGATGGTGAAAGCAAAGAGCCCTTTGGCAGTCCTCAGGAATAGGAGGAAGTCCACTATCTGAACTATAGAAGTTTTAGCAAACAAGTTATGACTGCTACACCACTGACGGAAGACTGCCCACTTGGATTGGTAGACTTGGCAAGACCACCACTAAAACTCTCAGTAGGTCCAAGAACCACTCCTGGAGAGGCCAAAACGGAGCTACCAAGGTCACACTGTGATGGGATTTAAACTTTTGAGCACTTCCCTTACATGATAATCAGCGGAAAAGTGTCAAATCTAGATCTGACCAATTTAGAAGCATGGCATCTGTCACCCATCCCACAAGATCCAGGACTGGAGAACAAACAAGAGGAAGGCGATGATGGTCTCTCCTACTGCTTCCAAGGGGAATTGCAGACCATGGAGTCCAAGGTCCATTCTGTGGGAAGGACCCATTGACCAAAACTCAGTTTGTCCGCCAACACATTCATTTTCCCTTGAATGGAACGGGTGACGAGTCTCACATACTTCTGGTCTGCCCAAACGAGGAGTTCCCTTGTCACTTCGCAGAGGGAGAAAGAATGGGTCCTTCTTTGTTGCCTGATGTAGGAAAGAGCAGTGGTGTTGTCCAAGTGCACCATTACGGTTTTATCGGAGACTACTTCCGAAAACAACATTAGATCCAAACCAATGGCTGTCAATTCCTTGACATTGATGTGCATGTTCAGTTGTTCTGGAGATGAAGTTCCAGAAAGCTTCCATGTTCCTCAGAAGGGCTCCCCAACCCAGATCTGAGGCATCTGAAAAGAATCCTAAGTCAGGGCTCACAGGGAGCAGCAACTTTCCCTCCGAAAGTCTTTCTTCTGAAGTCCACTATTGCAGGTCTGACTTTATCTCTGTTGTTATGGAAACACCACAGTCTGGTTTGGTTGTCCTGTTCCAATTTGCTCTAAGGAAGAACTGAGGGGCTCTCATTTGCAGCCTGCCGTATTTCACAAACTGTTTGATGGCTGAGCAAAACGGAAGAGAGAGAGAAAGCTCTAGACTGTCTGTAGATAGTAATGCCCCCCCCCCCCCCCAGCCCCCCCCCCCCCCCCCCCCCCCCCTCCCCCCCCCCAAATAGCTTAGAATCCATGAATACGTGGAACCTCTATAAAAATGCTTAAAACTGCCTATTTTGTTAGTTAAAACTCAAGAAAAACCCACTAAAAATGTTTATACCTGGTTTTTTAAATAGTTGTATCACAAAAAGTGGATTTTATGATTAAATTTATATGAAAATACAATAAGTTGTGGATATTTCTCATAGACAAATACTACTGCAAATAGGCAGCTGTCCCGCAAATAAGGAACGTACAGGAATTCTCAAATATGTGAGTCCTGGAATCTTGAGTCCACGAATACAGGGGGGTTCACTGTATTAGATTCTTTTGGGGGATGGAAAAGCCAAAAAAAATTACATTTTTATAATAAAGTAAAAATGATATTGTTATGATACAATAAAGTTTGTTCATACTTACCTGGCAGATATATATATAGCTGTATTTTCTGAAGTCCAACAGAATTTAAAAAACTTCCGACACACGCAGTGGTCGGCCAGGTGGTTAGTACCCATTCCCGCCGCTGGGAGGCGGGTATCAGGAACCATTCCCATTTTCTATTCATAATTTTTATTTCCACTGTCCCCTGAGGGGAGGTGGGTGGGTACTTGATTATATATATCTGCCAGGTAAGTATGAACAAACTTTATTGTATCATAACAATATCATTTTGTTCATGAAACTTACCTGTCAGATATATATATAGCTGAATCCCACCGTTGGAGGTGGGAAGGGACAGAATAGAAGGATTTTGGGAAACAAATGCATGCAGATGATTTACATCTTGGTTCCACCTGTTAGCATAGCCGACTTCGTGATTACTGTCACCCAAGTCTGCTTCTGCTTTACTAGAGTTGCCAGCGAGGTAGAGACCTAAAAAGCTGGTGCACTCCAGATGATCTGTCAACGGGGGCGTGACCACAATGTGACTTGACCATATTGACCATACCATGAGGGCTAAGAAGTAAAATAAATATATATATATAATTATATATATCACCACCTGACCAACCTAGCCAAAGTTAAAGTGTGTTAACTAAGGCTTAAGAGTTAAGAAGTCGCCGTTGTCGGCGACTCAACAACTAAATTAAGAGCTCTTCCTAACCATTTTCTACAGGATAGGATGAGTGGTACTTCTTGCCCCCAAGATTGTGTTCTGGCAGACACGTATGGCCCTAGCGAGCAGCAGATCTCATATGCCATCTTCACATCTCGCAGGGAGTGTGAAGTGAACACAGAGTTGCTTCGCTAAAACATGGTTACTCAGGATGTTGCTGAGTGCCATGCTCTGTTGAAATGCTTCGAGGCGCGCCCTCACCTCGTGAGCATTCAGATAAAAAGATTTCAAATCTTTGTGCAAACACAATGAAGGAGCCTTTTTGAAAGAACTCCTTAACACTAAAGCCAGGGTGTTCTTCGATATGGGCAAGTCTGGTCTTTTTCGGAACACTGCAGATTGCCCGAATGACTTCGACTTTCTTGAGTTTTATGTAGATAAAACGTGAGAGACCTGACAGGGCACAGGACTCTCTCTGGCTCCTGCCCACTAACTTGTGCCATCCTTGCTTCCAAGCTCCTGGCCAAGGACAAAACGGGTTTCCATTCTTAGGCCACAACGAAAGGCTTAGAGAGCACACCGCCTTGTGTTCTCTAAAGCCAAAACTTGTGACGATGGCTTAAAATCTCACTAACCCTCTTTGTCGTATCTAGGGTGGTTAGAAGAAGGCCTTCCTGATCACATGCAAGAAGTTAACAGGTAGGAGAGGTTCGAATGCTTTGACATCAAGAACTTCAGACTACGTCTAAGTCCATATTGAAAGCTTCGATCTGGACATGCACAGTCAGTCTGTCTGTACTAAAGTCAGGTGACCGACCAGTTGACCAGTCAGACGAATCAAGGACAGCAAGGCTGTACCCTGAAGACCATAAGGCACTATTCTTCGCTGAAGGATGAGTGTCTGGACTGCCTGGGCGATTCAATCTAAGCAAACCTTGGGGGGTGTATCAACGCAACCCAACGTCGTCAGCGAATCAACTCCTGACTCGAGCTTCTGGTGCCAGGAGAAAGGAGCAAGGAGCAAAAAGGCGATTCAGTCCCGAAGGAAGAATGCCTGACAGTCCAACCTGGTCTCATGTTACACGATCATCGGGGGTGTATAAACGCAACCGACTTCGTCAACAAGAAACTCAGGGCTACTATATGTCGCCTGATCTCGCACGAGTGGTCTGACTCCGAGAAAACAGGTGAGACAAAAAGTAGATGGGTGAGCGAGTTTCGAGATTCCACAGAACTCAAAGATCGTGAAGGGCTTTGTTGTTTGACAGACGCAAATCTCTGAGCCCAAAAGCCGTCAACAACATATTTGCGTATCTTTAATAGTTGTGACTGCCAGCTTATCCCATTCTTCAGACGGAAATGGAAGACGGTAATCTTATTCCTGTCAACATCTCGATAGTCTGAACGTTGTCAGACTCAGAGCGGAGAGGTTATAGGTACCTTTCGAGTTAGAGTAGACCGACTCTCTCGGAAAAGGTCCTTGGAAAGTGAACTAGGAAGGATGTGGCCTCTGTGAATCCAGGATCCTGAAGGCCAACATGGGGCGATCAGCGTCATTGTCGCTCCCTGTGACGTCATAAATCCTCATTACAGTCCTAAGCGATTGAAAAAGGGGAAAAGAGACTAAACATCCATCCCCGTTTAATATCATAGGATGGCGTTTAATGGTACCGATCCCGGATCGAGAAAAAGGGAGCAGAGAAGAAGAAGCCTCTTCGTCCTCAACATATCGAAGAGAAGAATGAAAGGGCGTCCCTAAAGTCTCCACAACTCTCAACATACTTCTAAAGAAAGATTCCACTCGGAAGTCAAAAGTTGCTGCCGTCGATCGAGACGATTCGTACGGACTTTTGCAATCCTGTAAACGAACCTCTAGAGGATCGTTACATTCTACGCCTGTTGTTATAATAGGCTCTTTCTCGTAAACTCGAGCAGGGACCGAGAGAAGATACTTCTTAAGATATGAGAGAGCTGTGGGGAATATCCGAGTTGATCTGGGGGACCACTGGTTCCAAAAAAAAAAAAACTTGTTTCGAGGACTGGAGGGACGTGGGACCGAATTGCATTTACTTCTTTCAGATTAAGATCTAGGACATCTGAAACACTATCCAGATGTCCGGCACCTTCTTTCTATCATGACGCACTGAGATGTTCAGAATAATTCCTAGATCTAGAATAATATTTCAGTTTCCCGGTAGGAAAAAACTGTGGTCTGAATTGCAGTCTATTCGGGGAAACAAACTTCTTCAGGAAGGAAATGGTCCCCAGCAAGCTCATCCATTCCCTCCCCAAGTATGCTTACTTCCCTATAAGGCTGCGCTTTGCCTAAGCAGGAGAGCATATAAAAGTGCAATGTTGCGGTAGACTCGTAGTTCTATACCGTGCGGTAACGAGCACCGAAAGGATTGAGATAACTCTGTTGAACATAGTAAGGCAAAACGAATGCAACGTTTATTCATTCACGTAAGAAATCCCCTCAATCTTAGGCTAAAGTCCGTGATTGTAGGACAGAGATACAGTTAGTCAGTCAATCCCGCAGGAGAGACGTAACCGCCAGCACAGAGATACGGTTAGTCAGTCAATCCCGCAGGAGAGAGAGACGTAACCTACCGCGCATGACAGCGCACGATCTGTTACTGGCTCGGTTGGAACGGTTGGACAGTCAGACAGCAAGCAGCCAGCAGCTTACGAACGTCGTCTCTTAACTTTATGTCTGGGTTGCCATCTACCCTATTCTACGAAGAAATAGGTCTGTTATTTTTTGAGCAAAAAGACTCTCAAGCTGGTATATTTAAGCGAAACAAAACGCTAAATATATAGATGCGTTTGTGTCGTCAGAACACTACCATACAACGGTAAAAGATAAATCGGAAACTCCTGGAAGGCTGCAGGGAGTAAACGATTAATGTCCTTAAAATAATGGACAATAGACCTCTCGGTTGCCATCCGAAGAGGTAACTACAGCAAGCGTGTATGACTTGAACCAACCAGTAGAAAAATAACGCAAGGCAAAATATTTTATTATATCACAATAAAGTTTGTTCATACTTACCTGGCAGACATATATATAGCTGAATTCGGAAATACAGCTACATATATCTGACAGGCAAGTTTCATGAACAAAACTTAGAGAATCGAAGCAAACAGCACAAGCTTCTTATGTTATTGGACATAAGCGTTCATTGACGTAGTCTACAAGTCTATTTCTTGTACGAGTCTGCGAATGACGAATGAGAGCTCTTCCGAATCTTGTCAATAAGAGCTTATTCGCTTACGCAATATCAAGTTAAAGAGATGTTTGTCAATGAGAACTAACCCATTTACGGGACAAAGAGATATTTTGTCAATGAGGGGATACCCACTTACTGGACAAAACGATAGTATGATTGTCAATGGGGGAAAGTCACTGAATTGACAAAACGTAATCCAGGAAGTCGAGCATTTTATTTTTCGATTCCCGTCTCAAACGAGAAAGGGGCAAGAATCCTGTTAAGAGACAGGGCTTACGGCAGGTAGAACGACGATGTTCAATTCGGCAGCGTAGTCCCGATTAGAAACTAACAAAATCTATCATCTGAAAAACCCTTTCAGATGGGGCTAAAAAGCTTGCAAAATTATTCATCCTGGGTAAGAGGAAGAAACTCTCCAACCAGCTTCCTCTCCCGTATCACAACTAATGCCTGCTAAAGCTTAAAATTTATTGGCAGTATGGCAAAGGTGGCAAAGGAAGTCCTGTCTTGCGCTTTCCTGAAAAGCGTCCTTTTGATGAATGCCTTTGCAAGAATCCTACTGAACGTCGCCGAGACGTCGAGCCTTTACATAACCCGTAACTGCCTTATCGCAAAGTCTTGACTGCGGTAGAAAAAAACGAGATCTTCCCTTGAGCTTTCCTTAACTCCATCCACCTTTGCGAAAAGCAATATAATATTGACAGAGACCTCTTGAATTCACGAAACCCGATGGTCTTGCTGGGTTCGAAAACGAAGTTGTCTGTTCACTTTAAGCTTCCTCCGAAGACACTGCTTACTTTCACATTCTTGAGGCTCAAATCTTAAACAAGAGCTTGAAGTCTGAAGAGTTCAACAGAAACGTTCAGCCAGGAGACAAACCTGGTGTGCGCTGGCGCGCGCTCGGCGTCCATTTGCGAGGACGCTCGGCGTCCTGGCCGCGCTCGGCGGTCCACTGGCGCGCGCCTGGCGTCCATCCGAGCGTCCGTTCAAGCCGAGCGTCAAAAGAAGCGTGCAGAAAATCGTCACGCTCCTGACCGGCATCAAAACAAGTGAGAGAAACTGCCTTCTTTTTTATATATTTCTCGGTGGAAAGACGTACACGTGATCAGGCAACGTTTCGCCTTCTTACTTCTCACTGAAACGCATAACGAGAGAGTGAGGGGACGTGAAGCGTCCTCTTCTATAAAGCTTCTACTTAGAGGGCGCGAGTCCTTCGAGATTCGTGCACGTGCACGATCTTCCGCAGCCTGGGAAACGTCAACAGGTCCTACCGAAGGGACGCCAGATCGATGTGGGTTCCCCGTAACCCTCCTTCGGCTTTCGACATGCCTCTCCCTCCCCTAGTCCTGGGAGTCCGACAGAGGTCCAGGCCTAGAGGCGTTATGGGGGCGGATCTGACGTTCCCTCCTGACGAGAGAGAGGACGTGAAGCGTCCTCTTTCTCTCAAAGCTTCTTAGAGGGCGCGAGTCCTTCCGAGAGCTCCAACCCTTGCGCGGGGAGGAGGACGCCTCGGAGGACGAGAAGCAATCCTTCAGGATTCGTGCAGTGCACGAAACTTTTGTGGCAGTTCTGGGGATTTTGTTTCATCAGAAAACTGCCGAAGGCACGCCAGATCGGTGGGGTTCCTCGTAACCCTCCTTCGGCTTTCGACATGCCCTCTCCCTGTGGTCCTGGGAGTCCGACAGAGGTCTAGACCTAGAGGCGTTATAAGGCCGATCTGACGCACCCTCCACTACACAAGGGCACTGTCACTGCACTTAGCCACTTCACTATTGCTCTCTAAAGCAAGCACTTTCGATTCTAAGTTACGAAACGAAAGAGTATAAGAGAAAAGGGCAATAACCTCTACAGACACTGTTTTTAGGGCCCGAAGGCAACATTACAGGGTTAGGAGTAACAATAACAGAAGTAGCACTCTTGCACAACAATGAAGGAGAGCGATCACCTCTCGCAGACATATTCATAACCCGTCGGCCATACTATAGGGTTAGGCAAAATAAAGTCTACAGGAAGGTTAGCAGGTTCACTACCCTGACTTTTGTTTACTGATTAATTGCGTACATACGAATCATACTTTTTCCTTACAGAATTAGACATGTTTACTGATTAATTGCGTACATACGAATCATACGTCTTCCTTACGGAATAGACAGAGTCTCACACTCCTTACATGACAAATCTCAACAAAGAAGCAAGACCCAAACCCCTCGTGCATACCAAGTGCGGATCTACCGAAGCTTTCGGTAGCCACACCCTATCTTTGCAGACAACACCCTCTGAAACTAGCCTAACTAGATTCAGATATCTTATGCAAAAATGAATCAAATTCAAATCAATTTAAGATAGCGTATGCCTAGCCACAAATCCAAGTAATAAAATCAAATAAGACAATTAGGATACTTAGCGGCAATGAAGTTTCCAAAATCCTAAGACGGAGGTACTGAAAACAGGTGTTTTCAGCACCGGCGACAGAAAAATTATGAATAGAAAATGGGAATGGTTCCTGATACCCGCCTCCCAGCGGCGGGAATGGGTACTAACCACCTGGCCGACCACTGCGTGTGTCGGAAGTTTTTTAAATTCTGTCGGACTTCAGAAAATACAGCAGAAAATACAGCTATATATATATCTGACAGGTAAGTTTCATGAACAAATTATTAATTACACTTACCAAGTAATTATATAGTGAAGATTTTCACTCACCCATCATTTCATTTCCGAAATTTGCGGGTTTTGCTAATTTTCTGTTCTGTTTTGGTTAGGTAGCAACGACCCTGCCCACTTTCTGGGTAAGAGAGGAACCACTTGGCAAAGAGCTCAGTTTGTTCCATACCTTTAAAAAGAAAAGATCATGCTAAGGGTCAGAGGGTGGACTCCAATTATATAATTACTGGGTAAGTATAATTAAAACTTTATTTTATTATTATAAAAATGTCATTTCTAATTATTGGACGTAACCAGTAATTATATAGCCGATTCCTACATTGAGGTATGGTGGGATGCATGGATATTTCTACCTTAAAACACTTTAACTAGAAAAATGATAGGGAAAATTTTGTCCTTATCATATGAGAGCTGATGCAGGAAAGTGCTGCCTTTGGTTGTCACTCTTCTTATCATGCAGAGATGTAGCTGTGAAGCTAATAAGCATCTACTACTTTAGTGGGACCCTTGTGGCAAAGGCAATTTCCAATGGCCAACAAAGGATATACCGTAAATCACCCCTGCCCAGGGTTCAATACCAATACAAACCAGAGAAAAACTTTGTTACCTATCTCCAAAACATGTTTAAAACAAAATACCACCACCACCCTACCAAAGGATTGGAGGGTACTCGGGTACATTGTACCTCTAGGCTTCCCCGAAAAAATATAAACACCTTATATCATGGAGAACATTCTCCACTTGTTTTGTAAATGTCATGATAGGATTGCCTTCTGCATCTAGCAATCGCCTCTGCAGCCACTTTAGAAAAGCCCTTCTTTCTATGCAGTTTCTTGACAGTTTGAAGCTTGTCAGGGCCAGAGATGACAGTCCTTGGTGGAATCTTTGGAAGTGAGGTTGTCTGAGTAGTTGCTTCTTTTGAGGAAGCAGCCTCGGGAAATCCACTAGGTGGGTGCTGACATTGGGGAACCATTCCTTCGACGGCCAGAACAGCGCTATCAGAATTAGGGATACGTTCTGAGGAGACATAAAATTGTTCAACACCTGTCTTATCAAACTGAATGGGGGAAAGGAATATAGAACTTTGTTTGACCAGTCCAGGATGAAAGTGTCTACTGACCAGGCTTGGGATCTGATACTGGCGAACAATACAGAGAAAGACGATAGTTCCGAGAATGGGCAAAAAGGTCCATCATTGGTTTTCCCCCAAAAGCTTCCACAGATCTAAGCAAACCAGTGGAACCAAGGTCCATTCCTTCGAGAGGACTTGTCCCTGACGGCTTAGTTCATCTGCTTAAAACATTGATCCTTCCTTCGATAAACCTGGTAATTATCCTGGTGTTGTTCTAGTCTGCCCATAAAAAAAGGTCCCTCACTACTTCATACAGGGAGAAAGACCGAGTCCCTCCTTGCTTCGCTATGTAAGAACGCGCTGTCGTATTGTCCGAGTGGACTAAGATTGTCTTCTTTTCTACTTCTAGAGAGAAGGACTGAAGGCCTAAATGAATAGCCTTGAGTTCTTTCACATTTATGTGGAGTGACCTTTGTTCTGGAAACCATATCCCTGACGTCTCACTCTTCTCTAAAAAATGTCCCATTCCAGATCAGACGCATCTGAGAAGTTCAGGTCTGGGTTCAACAGAAAACTTTCCTTAAGTATCTCCTCCCTTGGAATTCCACCAGAGAAAATTCTCCTTTATTTGCCTCATCACAGGAAACATACCAGTCTGGAAGAATCTTCCTGTTCCAGCTCATTTTTACAAAGAACTGTAGGGGTCTGAGATTTAGTCTGCTCAGATGTACGAACTGTTCCATCAACGAAAGGAAACCAAGGAGGTTCATCCAATTGTTGGTCGAGCATCCTTCCAGAGAAAGAATCTCCTGCACCTTCTTTATGCAAGATTCTATTCTTTTTCGGAGTCGGAAAAACCTGAAAATCCTGAGACACTATTACCATCCCAAAATATTGAATCCTCTGAGAGGGGATCAACTGGGACTTCTGATGGTTTACTAGAATTCCTAATTCTTGTACTATTATTATTATTATTATTATTAACAGGGCTTATTTTTTCCAGATCTCTGAGTCTTAAGTACTCGGGCTGGTTCCCAGGGATTAATCCTGAGAAAAAAAAAAATTTAGACTTTATTTAAGAAACCAGTTTTATTTTTAAAATTTATGATGTTAACTGAAAAAACTTTGCTTTCAGCAAGAATACTTTTCATTTTTGAATTCTGTAGATAAATTGATCTTTGTTGGGTCTAATTTGGGCATTCAACAAGTAAATGTAGCACTGTCATGGGTGTTTGATATCTATTACACTTCATTGGGTCAGCATGTGGTGTTGACATCACAAGTGTCTCTTGAGGTACACTTTACAATGGGAGCCATTACTCTGGTGAAAACCTGAGGCCTTGTCGAAAGACCGAAGCAGAGAGCCCAAAATTGATAAACCTTTCCCTCGAACACAAACCTGAGGTACTTCTTTGAGCTGTGATGAATAGGAATGTGGAAATAGGCATCTTGCAGGTCTAAGGACATCATCCAATCTCCTGGGGAACGGATGACGGGATTGATTGGTTCGTTTCCATCTTGAATATGATATTGTCATGTTACAATAAAGTTTTATACATACTTACCTGACAGATATATACTTAGCCATAGACTCCGTCGTCTCCGACAGAATTTCAAATTTCGCGGCACACGCTACCGGTAAGTCAGGTGATCTACCGCCCTGCCCTGGGTGGCAGGACTAGGAACCATTCCCGTTTTCTAATCAGAATTCTTCTCTTCCACCTGTCTCCTGCGGGGAGGCTGGGTGGGCCATTAATCGTATATATCTGTCAGGTAAGTATGTATAAAACTTTAATTGTAACATGACAATATCATTTTTATACATTCAACTTCCTGCCAGATATACTTAGCTGATTAGCACCCATTGGTGGTGGGTAAGAGACAGCTAACTACTGAAATAGACAGGTAAACAACATATGTTGTAGGTATTAATAAACCTTGGTTCCTACCTTATTAGGCTGAAGACTTCGCGGCTACTGCCTTGGAGTCTGCTTAGCCTCAAGAGCCTCAGCGAGATATTGATCTACGGCTAAGAGTTCTTGTGGGTCTGCCAATGGGGTCTTATCCACTTACTCGGCAGAGCCTAAAGGCCTTTGTCATTGGGTGCTATTCCACTAACATGACAATACACCTTGTTCAAGGAGCACAACACCGATCCCGATCACCTGATCCTAACATCCATGTTAGTTCTAAGATTGCAAGGAGTTATCCCCGAACTCCTTACAAACAACCAAAAACTCGAAACATAATTACACTTTCATTTACGAAATATACAAAAAAAAAATTTTGTACTCCCCTACTAGCCATACATACCCTTGATCCCCTACCAGCAATGACACTATGCTCCCGTGCGACATCAGTGAGCTTGCTAATAGAAAACCAAGCACATATCTGACAAGAGGGTTTATGTACGATAAAAACACAATAATTAAGGATCAGTCTTTGCTCCAAGACCCAGCACTGTATCTGCTGATACAAATGGACCTAGCGAGAAGCACTTCTCATAGGTCACTCTCACATCCTTCAGATAATGAGATGCAAAAACTGAATTGCACCTCCAATATGTAGTCTCAATGATATTTTTTAGAGACATATTCTTTTGGAACGCCAAAGACGTTGCTACTGCTCTCACCTCATGGGTCTTGACCTTTAGAAGACCGAAGGATTCCTCCGAGCAGTTCTTGTGAGCGTCCGTAATAACGCTTCTCACAAAGAAAGCCAAGGCGTTCTTGGACATGAGTCTTTTGGGGTTCTTCACCGCACACCAAAGACCTTGTTGACAAGCTCCCATCTGTCTCTTCCTCTCTAAATAATATTCAAGAGCTCTCACTGGACAGAGAGACCTCTCTATCTCTCTGCCTACGAGGTTAGACAGGCCTTTTACCTCAAAACTTCTGGGCCAAGGTTTTGACGGGTTTTCGTTCTTTGCCAGAAACATTGTCTGGAAAGAACAGATGGCAGCATCTCCTTTGAACCCCACTGTGGAATCCAGAGCGTGCAATTCGCTCGTCCTCTTGGCTGTAGCGAGAGACACCAGGAACAAGCATTTCCTAGTGACGTCGCGGAAGGAAGCCAGATGTAAAGGCTAGAATTTATCCGATGAAAGGAATTTCAGGACCACGTCTAGATTCCAACTAGGTGTTCTAGGAGTAGCTGCCTTTGAAGTCTCAAAGGATCTAATCAGATCGTGTAGATCTTTGTTGCTAGCAATATCTAGCCCTCGATTCCTAAATACTGAAGACAGCATGCTTCTGTATTCCTTTATTGTTGAGACAGATAGGTGTGATTCCTCTCTCAGAAAGAGGAGGAAATCGGCAATATTCACTATAGAGGTACTGGAGGAGGACAGCTTCTGACTCTTACACCACCTCCTAAAGACTTCCCACTTTGATTGGTATACTTTTCTCGTCGAAGCTCTGCGGGCTCTAGCGATAGAGCCCGCAGCCTTGCGAGAAAAGCCCCTCGCTCTGACAAGTCTTTCGATAGTCGAAAGGCAGTCAGAGCGAGACCTGGGAGGTTGAGATGAAACCTCTCGAAGTGGGGTTGTCTGAGTAGATCTGGTCTGTTTGGAAGAGATCTGGGGAAGTCCACTATCCACTCCAGTACCTCCGTGAACCATTCCTGGGCTGGCCAAAATGGGGCTATTAGTGTCAACTTCGTGTTCTTCGAAGCTACGAACTTCCTGAGCACTTCCCCCAGGATCTTGAACGGGGAAAGGCGTATGCGTCCACACCCGACCAATCCAGGAGAAACGCGTCTATTGCGAAGGCTCTCGGATCTTCCACTAGAGAGCAAAATATCTCTATTCTTTTGGAGAGGAACGTCGCAAACAGGTCTATGTGAGGTCTCCCCCACAGGGACCAAAGACTTCGACACACTTCTTCGTGTAGAGTCCATTCTGTGGGAAGGACCTGATTCCTCCTGCTCAGTCTGTCCGCTCTCACATTCTTGATCCCTTGAACAAACCTTGTGAGAGTTATGCCTCTTTCTTCCGTCCAGGTTAACAGGTGTCTTGTTAACTGATAGAGGGAGAAAGAGTGCGTGCCTCCTTGCTTGCGTATGTAAGCCAGAGCCGTGGTGTTGTCCGAGTTTATCTGTATCACCCCGCCTCTGACTATCTCTTCGAAGAACTTTAAGGCTAGGTGTATGGCCACTAGTTCCTTGCAATTGATGTGCCAGGACACCTGTTCCTTTGTCCAGGTGCCTGACACCTCCCTCGCTCCTAGCGTCGCTCCCCATCCCGACTCCGAAGCGTCGGCATATAACACTTGGTCTGGGTTCTGCAGAGCAAGCGATACGCCTTCGTTCTTTTGAAGAGGAAGGATCCACCACTTCAAATGATCTTTTACTTCTTGTGGAAGTTGGAAGATGTCCGAGAGTTGTCCCGTCTTCCACTCCACACCCCTTTCAGGAAAAACTGAAGAGGGCGAAGGTTGAAGCCTCCCCAGAGAGAAGAACTTTTCTAGTGAGGACAGGTCCCTAAAAGGCTCAGATAATCCCTCGCTGAACTGTTTCTTTCTCTCTAAGAAGCTCGAGATTTTCGACAAACCTCGAGTGATTCTTTCTCGCAAGATAGGCATACTACTCGAAAACCCCGAGAATCCATCTGAATCCCCAGATAGACCAAGCTCTGGCTGGGGATCAGCTGCGACTTCTCGAGGTTGACGAGTAATCCCAGCGATTCTATCATGTTCCTTGTTACTGATAAGTCCTCCAAGCACTGAATCTCCGACTTGGCCCTGATCAGCCAGTCGTCCAAGTAGAGGGAGATGTTTATTCCCTCTAGGTGAAGCCATCTTGCCACATTCGCCATCAGGTTGGTGAATACTTGCGGAGCTGTAGACAGACCAAAGCACAGAGCCCTGAATTGAAAAATCTTGTCTCTTATTACAAAACGAAGATATTTCTTTGACAAATGGTGAATTGGAACGTGGAAATATGCGTCTTGCAAGTCCAGAGAGACCATCCAATCTCCTGGACGAAGAGCCGACATTACTGAAGCGGACGTTTCCATGAGAAACTTCTTTTTCTGAACAAAGCGATTCAGAGCGCTTATGTCCAGAACTGGTCTCCACCCCCCCGATGCCTTTGGTACTAGAAAAAGGCGATTGTAAAATCCTGGGGAGTGTGGATCCTGCACAAGTTCGATGGCCTCCTTTTCCCACATTTGTTCCACCATTTGAAGGAGAGTCTTTCTCATTACAGGGTCTCTGTACCTCGCTGACAGTTCCCGAGGCGTAGATGTTAGGGGAGGGCTGTTCTCGAAGGGGATTACATATCCCTTCTTTAGGACCGACACTGACCAAGGGTCGGCTCCCCTTTTTGCCCATACTCCTGCAAGTTCAGGAGTCTGGCGCCCACTGGTGCTTGAAGGAGCAACAAGTCATTTGGTTTTCTTGAAAGGCCTAAAGGAAGACCTTCCTCTCTTGTCAGAGCTCTTCTTTCTGGCAGGGGGACGAGCCGCTGTACCTCCACGAAAGGGCTGCTGAGGAGGACGAGAGTCCTTCTTAATCGCCGACACTACAGGGCGTCCTTTCTTGGACGTTTGTGTTAGTAGGTCCTGTGTCGCCTTCTCAGTTAGCGAGCGAGATATATCCTTCACTAACTGAGAAGGAAACAGATGATCCGATAGGGGGCGAACAATAAAGCAGTCCTCTGGCTCGGAGAAACCCCTTTTGATAATAAGGGTCCATATACTGATCTCTTTTTCAGGAGACCAGCACCAAAAAGGGACGCCACTTCTCCCGAACCGTCCTGTACTGCCTTGTCCATGCAAGACAGGACGCTATGGAGAATCTCTGGGTTTTTAAGAAACTCCGGATCTTTAGATTTGTTGGCCAGAACTCCGAGTGACCAATCCAGAAAGTTGAACACCTCTAAAGTGACAAAAAGTCCCTTTAGAAAGTGGTTCAACTCCGAAGTGTTCCACGTCGCTCTGACCGATCCTAAGGAGTGACGTCTAGAGGCCTCCACTAAATTGGAAAAGTCCGCATCTGCAGAGGCAGGCAGAGAAAGACCCATAGTCTCTCCTGTTCCATACCAAATACCTCTCTTTCCATGTAGTTTGGAAGGAGGCATGCAGAATACCGTCTTTCCTAACTCTTTCTTCTTGTCCATCCAAGAATCTAAAGAATGGAGTGCCTTCTTCATCGAAATTGCAGGTTTCATTTTCAGAAAGGCCGAAGATTTTGCCGTAGCCGAGCTCGAAAAGAGAGAACGAGGAGAAGGAGGAGCCGCCGGACTAAGAGAGTCTCCAAACTCTTGCAGCAATAATGAGGCTAAGATCTTATAACTCGAGAGTCCCTCATTTGCAGGAGGTTCGTCATCAGACAAATCGTCTAAACCTCGGTCAGACGAAGGAGAAAGTTCACGTTTGGAGGGAGAGTACTTCCAAGACCTCCTACGATATGACAATTTGTCCAAAATTGCATTTTTCCTAACTATACAAACCTGAGGTCCTTTTACAATAGGAAGGTACTAGCGGCAGCTGGATAGGTCGTAAGCTTTCGAACAAGGGGTTCGGTAGTTAACTGCTTGTCCGACAGGCGCGCGCGCGCGACTGGGAGGTAAACAAATCACTTTTGCTTTTGGCCCAAGCAAAAACTGCAGAGTGAGGGGTGGCATGAGGTGGGACTATGTGTAAAAGGACCTCAGGTTTGTATAGTTAGGAAAAATGCAATTTTGGACAAATTGTCATTTGTTCCGACACGGCATACAAACCTTCGGTCCTTTTACAATAGGAAGACTCACTTCTTGGTGGGAGGAATCTGAGTCTTTTGTGAACAGACTGGTGTTCGCCCAACCTTGGAATGCCTCCCTGGTCATAAGAGCGAGGGAGGGATCCAAGCCTCTGTCCGATTCATCGGGGTGTGCACCGCAGGATCAATGGTCAGACCTCTGGACCAAGTACTAAGAGAGAGGCAAGCGTATCTCTTCGTACCAGCAAACAAGAACAAGTTCCTATTTGCAAGAGGCAACATAAAGTTATGGTTTGTCCTCTTGTTGGCATCCACTTCCCCCCCCTTGTAGGAGGAAGTGGTGAACGGATAGGATAGGATGGGGCTCTGTCGAGTAGCTCACCGGCATCTCGTCCTTATCCAGCAAGGTGATGACCGTATCCCTCTACCCACAGGTAGAGGGGGAGAAAAAGATAGGAAGAGAAGCCAGTCACTCTCTCATTCACTTATCTTTTCTTACAGTCACACCAGGACTCGATGCTGTTCAGCCTGCTAGGGTCTGGGTTAGCTACACAACGTGTTGAGCAGCCACCACGGGTCCCAAGGAAAACGATCCAAGGACCTGTGGGCAATATCCAAAAGGTAGAAGGAGGTGCCAGTGGTCTGGTTGTACCAGACCCCTGCCTTCAGTACCTGCGCCACGGAGAAGTTCTTGTGTAACTCGAGGGAGTGTACTTCTAGGTCATCTTGGTGCTGACGAAGTGTCTTCAACACTCAGCCTGGGATGTCAAGTTTCTTCAGAAAGCGCGGTCGCGCTTTCACAGGACAAAGCAGCATCTCCTTCGCATCGAAGGCGGTGAAGTCCATTAGGGAGGGGATTGTGAAGGACTCTAACCGATCGTCAGGAACCGAAGGGTTCAGAGTCTTCGCTACGAATTCGGTACGAAATCGAGCGTCACGAATCCCCATCCCCTGGATGCTTGACTTCGCAGGAAAAGTCATGCAATTACCTCGGAGGAAAAGAAGGGTGGGAATGGTCGTATGACCTATCCCTCTTCTCGACTTCGGTGATGTTCTGTACCCATACTGGTCTATCCGTCTGCAGCGAAGTTGTTCTTCTCGGTAGTGGATAGGACACCGACACTCAATGGTGGGTGTCGATGGTATGGGTACTGTGACAAGCCGTTTAGGACGAAGAAAAGACTGTTATGGAACAACCGAACTAAGTCCACAGCGAAGTTCGTAACAGACTTGGGCGCTCTGACAGCTGCCGACTGACTGCGTTCGGTAGGAGGCAAGTTGTCCAAGCACCCGAGCAAGTCACGTGACCTTCGCCTTAAAAGGGTTATGCCAAGAGACTAAACAAATAATTTGTTCGTCACCGATGCCAGAAGGCAAGGTGATGACTCTCTTAAGGCATGTGCCCAACAGGCGAAAGTCAATTGCCTTCTAGAGACCGAGGTCCCTGATGGCAAGATATCTCATAGTATAGTTGATTCTCGGCTAAGGAGAAACAACACTATGTGTCGTTGAAGACGAAGGTGTACAGAAAATGCAACCTACGTCTTCACAGCTGAACCGAGAGAAGGATTCTCAAGATTCTGAACCTGTGCTACAAAGACTGAGAACGCTAACCGCTATTCATTGCTGTCCGGTGAGGATCGTAGTTGCAATAAAAGCGGAGCGCTTTTCAGTAATGAAGACAGGGAAATACTGCCTGAAGAACTGCTTCTCATGGGCTGAACATTTGGAAGTAGAGCTGTCAGGTCGGAGAGTAGGCGATGTCTTCTGACATATCTGTTAATTCGGGGCGAGCAATGAATAATTGCACACCTACGAATACGAGATATTTTGAAGACAAACTCAGATGTCTGCAAAAATCATTCGCATTATCGCGGTGCGATGCAGCGGGTGACTAGTACAGACTTCTGTTACCGTGCGGTAAACAGAAGATGAAAGAGTCCAAGAGATATCTCTGTTGAAAAATTCTCGCAATGTCGAAGGCGATGAAATCGAGCGTCACAGCAGTAGATGGTCCTTCATTATTGCGAGAATCCCCGTTAAGTCAGAGACCTAAGTCCATGATTGTTGGGCAGAGATACGGTTCGGTAAGTCAATCAAACCAGGGGAGAGAGAGACGTAACCGACCGTGCATCTCCGAACCTAGCTGATTACTGAAAGCCGCTATCAGGCAGTTCAATACAGTAGCTCTCGGTGACTCGTCATCCGAGTTGCCAGGTAATCCATTATTCCACGTAGGAATGCTTTCGGCTAGAACCATCGAGCATAAAGAATACGCTCGAGCAATTATATTTAACCGAAACGGATTTCGGTAAATACAAAAGCTGATTTGGTGTTGTCATGACAATACCAAGTATCTAAAATCGAAACTGATAACTGCTGGGAGGTTGCAGGCAACCCCGAGTTGCAGTTCAATTAAGATACAATTCGTCTCGGTCACAAACCGTAGAGTTAACTACGGTATGCGCCTACCCCCCGGACAATTCAACTGTTAAAAGAATCATGTCGCGAGGGTAAACTATACGTAGTATATTTGTAGGTTCTGTACCACGACCTCCATCCTAAATTCTTTTCCTCTCGAGGAATGAGAATAAGGATTGGAGATCGACCGCCTTCGTTCTCTAGTCAAGAGAGTGAAGGAGAAGTCTTTCCCAGGAAAGCTTCAATGGTAACAGAATACCGAAGACGATAGTTCAAGCCAAACTGGAAGTTCCCGTCCGTTCTTCTCTATTCCAGGTTAATCGCCTACTGTGAGATACTCTTCTTTCAGCAGCAGTCTTCTTCCAAATGCTAGAAATTACAGGAATTCGAGCATAAGTGAGGTTCCCGATTATCGTGTAACAATTATCGGGGAATTCTCCGCTCACTTTGGACCGTGGTCTCGCCTAAGTGTTTGGAGATCGTAAAAAACTCGAAACACTCTGAGTGCGCTAGAAATTTCCGTAGAATTCTAAGCACTCTGCGAAACCCCCCACCGAATTCGTCAAACGATATCGGCTGGTGATCCTCCCGATTCCCGTAGTAGAAATCGAGAAAGGGGCAGGATCCCTCCTCAACGACCGGGGCTTATGTCAGGTTAGGACCCGAAGGTTCCCCCCCGGTAGCGCAGCCCCTAACGTGGGATCTTACAGAGAAATCTCTGTAGGATCCCTCCCCTTTCCCTCGTAGCCGTAGGATGAGAGGGAATGGGGAGGAATTGGATGCTGGCTCGCCTTCCCAGCGGAACTAGCAGTTGGAGAAGAAAAGGAGCAGCCATCGCCTTACGGCGATGGCCTCTCAGAGCCTGGGAAAACGTATCGTCAGGAGAAAACGATTAGTAGCGATTAGTGGAGGGCTGCAGGCGATCGTCAACCCGCGGTGGCGATCGAGCTGCAGGCCTGGTCGAACCGTCTCGCTGTGGAGAACGGCTGGACTGAGCACAGCGGCCCCGATCTCGAGTGTCAGAAGAGCTGGTGCTGGTTGCCGTACCCGATCGCTCTCTGTGAGAGCGACGGTCAGGCGACCTGCAGGCTCCACTGTCACAGTGAGACCGGGTTTTGCGGTGTCCTCACGGCACGTTCACTTCCGCTGGTTCCAGCCGTGGCTGGCACCTGGCCGAAACGGGAGGAACCTCTTTCCCAGCCCTCAGCCCGGTGCCGGTCGTGGACCGTACCGTCCAGTCCCCGGGTAGCCAGCTGGTCGCCCGGGCGAGAGCGAGAGCTGGTCTGGTGAGAGTCGCGTGAGCGGCTGTCACCAGTCTTCCGCCCCGTGCCGTGAACCTGACGCTGAGCGGACTCAGAGGTCTGGTTCCTGGCTGACGGTCACTGGTAGGCGACCGTACACTCGGTACCTCCCGCGAACGATGAGGCCGAGACGGACCCTGATGCAGTGGCAGAACCACTGACACCAGGCGAGGAAGTACCGGTGTTAGCCGGTACCTCTGGTCGCCCGAGTCTTCTTCCTTGCGGAAGAAGAGACGGGCCCCGCTCCCGAAGGAGCAGGAGGACCAGCGGAAGGAACCCTCCCATCCCACCGAGGTGAGACGGGTCCCGAGAAGCTCCCGAGGGAGACTTCTTAGGAGGGAGGAGGCAACCTTCTTCTTCCTCGGCTGTGAAGCCTTAGAAGTCGAAGGGGGGAAGAGGCGGCAGCCGACGACGATGAAGAAGATGAAGACGACGACGACGACACCTTCCTCCTCTTCTTCGTCAGCTTCCTCAGGACAGACGTAAGATCTGCTATCCAGGGCGGAGCCGGGGCTGCTGTAGCCGAAGCCACAGGGCCCGGACGCACCTGTACAGACAGACCAAAGTCTGGGGTAGTACCACCACGAACAAGGGACGGACGTCATCAAGGTATGGGCATCTCAGGAACAGCAGGCACAGCCAGCACAGCATCGGTAGGGACAGCCAGCGCAGCAACGGCAGGGACAGCCAGCGCAGCAACGGCAGGGACAGCCAGCGCAGCAACTGCAGGGACAGTCAGCCCAGAATCGGCAGGTACGGCAGCACCGGAAACACAGGAAGTGGAGCAGCAGCCAGCAACATCCTGGTACCGGCGGCAGGTCCAGGGGTGAGCTCTAGGGCAGCGGAAGTGTGGTCGCGGCAGCGTGGCAAGGGCCAACCACGAGCGGCGGCGGCAACGCCCCCATCTCGGTACGGCGAACGGCACGTCACAGCGGCTGTAGGCAAGACTGTTACCACGTGAGGCGAGTACACCAGGTGAGGAGGGACGTCGTCACCTGGAGCGTGGTCACCACTCCATGGGTGACCGCAGTAGGCCCAGACATAGAACCGCAGCCCCTGGACACTAGCACGCCCTGCAAATGGAAGGACGCCCATACCTCACCAAGGTCCACCCTCGTGGCAGTAGCACCTGCGGAAATAACAGTAGTAGCGATTAGTGGGGGGAAAGTCCCCTCGCGCGGGGGGGGTGAGCCCTCTCCGAACGAGTGGAAGACCCCGAATACAATTGTACATCGGGCACCGAGCGCCCTCCCCCGCGCTCGACGGATCGGGCGAGGAGAAGAACGCAGATAACCTCCCCCCCCCCCCCCCCCAACCCCCCCCAAGGGGAAAGGGCCATCTGTGGGAGCTGAGCTGGGGGGGGGGGGGTCTCGTTCCCCACCCCCGCACAGCAACCCATGTTACCCAACAATAATAACTAAGAGCCCGAGAGCAATCGTGCCCTCGGCCCGAATGCAAGGGCATAAGGATCAATTCCCTGACTGAGCGGAACTTGAACCAAATAAATATTGATGCAATCAATAATAAAAGGAATAAAATGAAAAAGAATCTTGCATTACGATTCACTTCACAATGAATAAGGGCTCGGATCGAGCGCATTTGCGCCCTCGGTACCGAGCGCAAGGGTAAAAGGATCCATTCCCGATTATGAATGGAAACCTTGATCCATAATGAATTGATGCAATCAAAAATATATATGAAAATGAAAAAGAATACTGCGCTTGCGATTTCACTTCATACAAATAAAAAGGGGAAGGATCAATTCCCGGGAAATAGCGGAAACATTGATCCAAGTAAACAATGCAATCTCAATAAAATAAAAGAAAATGAAAAAAGAACTGCACTTGCGATTTCACTTCATTCAAATAAAAAGGGGAAAGGATCAATTTCCGGGTAAGCTCGGAAACAATGATCCAAAATGAGTATTGCTACAATCAAAATAATATATATGAAAATGAAAAAGAATACTGTACTTGCGATTCCACTTCCATACAGAATAAGTTTTCGTGCCGAGCGCATTCGCTCGGCAACGAGCATACAGGTCAAAAAAAAATATAAATGAAAAGAGCACTTACTTACGATTTTCATCTACACATTTCCAACCAAAATATACGCTCGGAGCGAGCGCTCTCCCGCCCTCGGCACCGAGCATACACAATACGAGGATCATTTCTGGGAAAATGAATTCCCGCACTTACGCCCTTCAGTCCCGGCACTCGGGTAATCGGAGGGCGTGGTGAAACCAAGATCCTTTAATTCACAATTGAATTCAATGGAAATAAATATGAAATGATTGTACTTACAATTCAGTTTCACTAGATAAATAGAAAAAAAAAACACAACCATGCGAAAGCAACGACGATGAAGCGGGCAGAGAGCGATGATACAGTCCACACGCCAGCAGCCGAAAGCAAAAGTGGTTTTGTTTACCTCCCAGTCGCGCGCGCCTGTCGGACAAGCAGTTAACTACCGAACCCCTTGTTCGAAAGCTTACGACCTATCCAGCTGCCGCTAGTACCTTCCTATTGTAAAAGGACCGAAGGTTTGTATGCCGTGTCGGAACAACTGAAGGAGAGGAACTCCTATTTGGAGAAGAGTCATAAATTCCAGGAAAGAGTCTCCGACTCCTGCCTCCTGGCTCTTGACTCTTGCCTCCTGACTCCTGCCTCCGGACTCCTGCCTCCTGACTCCGGACTCCTGCCTCCTGACTCCTGCCTCTTGGCTCCTGCCTCTTGGCTCCTGCCTCTTGGCTCCTGCCTCTTGGCTCCTGCCTCTTGGCTCCTGCCTCTTGGCTCCTGACTCCTGCCTCTTGCCTCCTGGCTCTTGCCTCCTGGCTCCTGCCTCCTGCCTGGATGCCTCCACACTCCTGGCTCTTGGCTCCTGCCTCCTGGTTGACTCCTCACTCCTGGCTCTTGGCTCCTGCCTCCTGGGTGACTCCTCACTCCTGGCCGGTGCCAGACGTCTGAAAGGTTCATCCAGGTTCGTACAGGAAACCTCACCTCGAGTAGGAGTATCGATCCTGGCAGCAGATACCTCCATACGCCTGGAGGATCTTTTGATCGGAAGGGAAGAGTCTTTCCTTCTAGGAGGTTCCTTGACAGAACTCCTACAAAAGACGAGATCTGCTCTTGCATCGCCATCATGAATCTCTTCGTCACCTCCTCTTTATCCTCTTCGGGAGGAGGGGAAGGAGGAGGGGAGGAGTCCATAGCCTCCACCTCCTGCCTCCTTCTCACTCTGGTTGAAAGAATGGCTCTTCTTGCCTTCTTCACTCCCGAAGGAGACTCCTCAGGGAAGTTTTCTGGGCTCGAATCAATAGTCGGAGCCTTCCAACTCCTCTTGAGTGGCCGAGATCGATCAGAATCCCTCCAATCACGTCTCGGAGATGAAGATCCCGACGACGAAAAACACTCACGCAGGACGCTTTTACAATAGCGATCCTTGGCAGTCTGGGGTGTCACAGAAACCGCCGAAGGGACACCTGATCGGTGGGGGTTCTCCACAACCTCCTTTCGGTTTTCGACATTCCTTCTCCTCTGGGCATGTGAGCTTGGAAGAGGTCTAGACCTAGGAGCGTTGCTAAGCCGACCAGATGCCCCCTCCACTACACTGGGGACACAAATATCACTGTCCACTGAATAATCACTTGCCTTACCTTGTATGGCAGCCATTTTGTTTTCCATCAACTTGAAGGCTGCTTTTAGATCCGCAAGTTCTTTCGCTGAATCTAAAGGTTCTGCAATAGGAGAAGGGGCTGCAATGGAAGGAGAAGTAGCAATACTTACCCTTGGGGAAGATCCCAAGCTAGGAACTAGTTCAGATCTAGAACTACTTAAACTTCTATAAGAAGCCTTCCTCACTCTTTCTCTCTCTAACTTTTTTAAATAATTAGTTAGATTCTTCCATTCGTTCTCACTCAAATTCTCACATTCCTTGCAAGTATTAGTAAAAGAACATTCCAGATACGTCACCAAAAGTCGGTCAAGAAGATCAATTGCCGGTGAAAAAAGAAAAACCAATCGAGAGGAACCAACAACAATGTTGATGGCCCGGGCGACAGAAGAATTCTGATTAGAAAACGGGAATGGTTCCTAGTCCTGCCACCCAGGGCAGGGCGGTAGATCACCTGACCTACCGGTAGCGTGTGCCGCGAAATTTGAAATTCTGTCGGAGACAACGGAGTCTATAGCTAAGTATATATCTGGCAGGGAAGTTGAATGTATAAAATTTGTCTTTAAGACGAAGACATTGAGAGCGCTGACATTTAAAACAGGCCTTCAGCCTCCTGATGACTTGGGGACCATGAACAGACTGTTGTAAAAACCAGGGGAATAAAGATCCTGCACTGGCTCTATTGCCTCCTTTCCTAAAAGACATATCACTACTACTGCAATCGCCGAAAACTTCTCTGACCCTTACAAGTAAGCAGACAGACGACTGGCATGTTGACTGAGGGCGGCATTTTCTGAAAGGGGATGATATAACCTTCTTTCAGAAACTTCACTATCCAGGCCTCTGCTCCATTTTCCTTGCCAAACCTCCCAAAATGAAAGATGTCTGGCTCCAACTCTAGCACAGAGGACGGACTCCTCACTTGTGAGAGGAGCCTTTAGCAGAATCTTTTTGACTGATTTCAAGGCAAAACAAGTACTTCCTCTGAAACTGGAGAAAGATCTCAGTCTAGACTGAATGGGCTGTGGCCTCAAAGGAAGACACTGCTTCAAACTCACAGCAGGCATCTCTTTAGGTCTCTTGGTAGACTGAGCAAAAAGATCCTGAGTGCCTTTCTTCTGCAACTCAGAGGCTGTCAAGGAATGTCATCTGGAGAAAAAAATAAAAAGTTTCTTTTATCCAGCGGAGAATACAGCAACACCGATCTCTGAGCAGCCGTAACTCCCTTATAGATGTATGAGCACCAGAGCTCCCTCTCCTACAGCAAATAAAGAGAAGCTAGTTCATGGAAGCAGTCTGTGATTTCCCTGTCAATACAGGATAACACTCCAAACCAGTCCAAGAAAACATTCTCTGGCAAGACCCAGCAAGATCCAATTATATGGGCCAAAGCACCCACTGCCCAATCAAGATAGTTCATCACTTCAAACACTTTAAAGATGTTTTTGAGATGTGCAAGCTCTGCGGCCAAAAACAAAATATTGGCCGACGAAAAAGCAGAGTGGCTGGCCAAATCTACTAATCCCAAGAAGTCTCCCTGGAAAGAGACAAATTCCCAAGGAAGGCACCTCTCTAGTGGCATACAAGAGATACCTCCATCTCAAAATCCTAAAGGGACGAAAACTAAAAGAGGTCCTGCGTCAATCCCACTTTTCTGCTAGCCACGCTTCTATGTCCTTAAATGCCTTCTTAGCTGAAGAAGAAAACACCATCTTCAGTATGTCGGAAGAAGCAGACGAAGGCATAACCATCACTAACATTGACGTGGGCGACAAAGGAGTTATAGGCAAAAAGAAGGTCAGATAACATCAGCAGGCACTTGAGCTGTATCTGCTACCTGGGGAGTCAGAACTACAACGGCCATCTGAAGAAGATCCGCGCCTGAGGACGCTTGAAGTGTCTCATCCACTACTGGCACCTGCGACGAAACAGATGCTGGAGAAGTCGCGGCCGCTTGAGGCATCTAGGGAGCATTAATAAGAATGTAAAGCCAAAATGTCATCTGGTTTCAGCTGAATAGGGTCCACTTCGGTTGAAACAGCGGGAGCTACTGGAGGGGTAGGAGGCGCCACTGGGCACTCAGGCACAACTGCAGCTTGCTGTGACTCCTTACCAGCAAGCGCTACTTGGCGCTAATTGACAGGAGAAGGATCTGGTGCCAATGGCGCTTAACTGCTTCCGACATCGCAGGCGCCTTGGGAGACACAGGCGCTGGGGTAGCATCACCTTCTAAGAGGGAATCAGAAGAAAATTGCTCCGAAATGTCCCAGTGGCTGCAAGATGGGCGCAGATCTCTAGACCTCTTTACAAGAACAACAGGTGGCGCCGCTACATCCGTAGAGACCCTCTTAAGAGGCCGAGATTTACTGCCCGAGAGCCAATGACGATGACGACAAGGAGAGGAGTCTTCAGAACTTGATAACTGATTCACTTCCAAAGAGACACCTTTCCAATGGTTCTCTGCTGCAACCTGGGACTCAACAAAAGGTTGAACTGAAGGGGTGACTGCTCATAGGCAGATCCCACCAACCTCCCTTGGGCTACCAGTTTGATTCCTCCCATGTACTGGGGAGTATGCCAGTGACCTTTACCTAGGAGAGTCAATGGGACGACAGCCACCTCCTCCACTAACACTGCACTAGGTGCTCATCACTTTTTGCTTTGTTCATCAGGACTTTCGCTGATGAACCAAGCTGTTCCATCGTCTGAACTGACAGAGAAAAAAGTTTTTCAAGCTTTTCTTCTATACTGGCGATGGGGTTGGGATCAGATGTACACCAAGAGAACTGGGAACTGGGGCTAGAGAAATGACAGGAATATTGGAATCCAATGATCCCTGACTAAATGATTTCAAACTAGCTCTGGCTAAAGCCTTTCTTTTCCTATCTCTATACAATTCTCTTAAATGAGATTCTAAGTGTCTCCATGTTCTCTCATCCCAATCTGCACACTCATTACACCTTACATCCATAGAGAATAGTACTTGGCCACAACATGATGAGCACTAGGTATGTATATCATAAGAATCTTTAGTCAATCTAGTCTTACAACCAATTGCACAATACCTAAGGTTGGCAATACCAGAGTCCAACATGTTGAAAAAAAAAATGTGACAAGTCAGTAAGTTTAAATTTGTCTAGTTCTTAAAAGAACCTAAATCTACATAATATTGCCGAGTCCACCAAAACAACGCAATTAATAATTCACCAAATGCTAATAAACAAAAGGAAAAGTCAAGAATTCGAGAATTAAATGCAGCTGACAACCAGTGTGTAGCCATCAGCCAGCAGAAACAAACTGAGCTCTTTACCAAGTGGTTCCTCTCTTACCCCGAAAGTGTGCGGGGTCATTGTTACCTAACCTAAACAGAAAAGAAAATTGCACAATCCGCGAATTTTGGAAATTAACTGCCAGGCAAGTGAAACTCTTGGCTATATAATTACTGGGTAAATCCCAAAATTAAAACTGTGAGATGATCCTCATCTCCAAATACAGAATCTCCTGAGTTGGAGTCAGCTGTGATTTCTGCATGTTGATCAAAATTCCTAGATCATAGCCACTAGTCTACATAAACATTGACGCCAAGATGATGTAGCCACTTCACTAGAGGGGCTAGCATTCATGTAAAGACTTGAGGAGCTGTACAGAGGCCTAAACACAGGGCCCAAAATTGAAAGACAAGCACTTTCTGGAGTCCAGATAACAGGGACATGGAAGTGTTTTGCTTATCTAGAGTGATCATCCAATCGTTTTGTTGAATGGATGATAGTAACAACTTGTTCATTTCCATTTTGAACTTCGCCTACTAGACAAAGTTCAGAGCGCTGACATCAAGGACAGGTCTCCACCCCCAATGACTTTGGAACTATGAAGACACTCTTGTAAAAGCCTTTCATTGAAAAATTTTCTACCACCTCTATGGCTCTCTTCCTGAGGAGGAATGACACTTCCTCTGAAAGAGCCACATACCTCTCGGAACCTTTTGTGTAAGCCCTCAATGCGATCAGTGTGGACACTAGCGGGGATAGACCTTGAATGGTATCGAGTAGCCCTTCTTCAGGATCTTAACTGTCCAAGGCTCTGCCCCTCTGACAATCATCTCCTGAAAAAGGAGGAGTCAGGCTCCCACTGGTACACAAAGGACTGATGTTTTACTTTTTAGAGGAGTGTCTCAAAGAATTCCTCTTGACTGACCTTGCCAAGAAATAAACCTTGGAGCGGGTTTTGGGAGGAAAACTGTATTTCCATAAAAGGACTGTTGCTTCAGTGGGGAGACAGATTTAGAACTAAAAGGTGCTTCAAGGATTGTGCCTACAGGTCCTGGGTTGACTTTTTCTGGAAGTCCATTGCTCTTTTACTGTGAACTGGGG
Organism: Macrobrachium nipponense; assembly: GCF_015104395.2. Lineage (NCBI taxonomy): Eukaryota > Metazoa > Arthropoda > Malacostraca > Decapoda > Palaemonidae > Macrobrachium > Macrobrachium nipponense. Next base: position 22,691,807 of record NC_087219.1, read on the forward strand.
AAAAAGAAAAAGATGGTCTAACAGTGTAATGCAAGGCAGAATTCTGTACAGAATTCACTCCCTTAGTGATGGAGGAGCATCACAGTCCTTTTTGAAGACTCCTAGGGAGAAAAGGGCTGCAAGTTCTAAGGAGTTATCTCTGATGGCTTTGTTTGTGCACGACAGTACCCTAAGCCAGTCTGCCATGAAGTCTGTCACCAAATCAGTGCATTCCTGGATTTTTATAGCGATGGCCCCCGACTGCCTAGTTAAGAAAACTAAGGACTTCAAAACTTTTAAAATATTTTTCACAAGATAAGCCAACTGCAAGGAAACGAACATCGCTTCAGCTGACGAGAAGGCTGAACAGCGTACTGCGTCAATAAGACCTGAGAAGTCTCCCTGGGATGAGGCAGCATCTCAAAAGGATGGAGCTCCTCCTGTAACATAAGACAGGTATCTGGCTGTCAATCTTGAAGGTGGAAAAGCTAAGGCGGCCTTGCTTGCTCTTTTCACTGAGAGCCAATCCTCAACCTCTTTGAGAAGTTTCCTTAAAGAGGATGAAAGAGCCATCTTAGGAAGACCAGCATTGGCCTCAAGTTGATTCCTAAGGAAAGTCAAGGCGAGCGAAACTGATGCGGCTGGCTGGAAGTGCAACAGAAAAGTCGCCAGGAAATATCTCAACAAGGATGCATAGGCTGAAAGAGTTGGCTCTTGCACTAACTCTTCCTCAACAAAAAAAATCAGGGGGCCAAGATAAGTCCTTAGCAGATATGGTTTATGGTTCCAACCGGAGTTTTACGGATCAAATCCAAAATATAAGCTAACTGCTGCTTGATGGGCGCCAATGACAGATCTGCTATTACGGACACAGCAGAACTAGAAGCTGGCAAAGAGGCAGTTAGGCGCTCGGGTGGCACCAGGCACTTGAACAGCTGGTGCTTAACACTTGAGAGTTGGCACTTGGTGCTCGGGAGCTGGCGATGACCGTTCAGAGACTGGAACTGATACTCTGTGCTTAGGAGAACACATTGCGTGCTCATGTGGGCGCCTGGATGAAGAAAGAGCATTTCTTGATAATAAGCACTTAGGCACCAAATACTGGCGCTCAGTATACGAACAAATGCTAAGGAGAAAAACATTCAGGAAAGTACAAACATAGCAGGAAGGCCGAGGACCAAAAGAAGGATCCTTAAAACATTTGCAAGGAATTGGAAAAGTTGTCAATGTTGTCCTTACGTCTCATCAAGGGACCAGTCTCGCCAGGAAATGGCCAATGATGTCTCTTGTCAGGAATGGACATCTCAAAAGTCCAAAGATAACTGATGAATACTAACTAAAACGCCTTTCCAATGGCTGTCTGTCGAAACCTGTGTGCGCGACAGATTCAACTGAAGGAGCGACTACCTGTGGGCAAACTTCACCAGGCCCTTTTGGACCTCCAGTATATCTTCTCCCAGGTTCAAGGGAGTGTGACAGGGACCTTCATCTGGGAGAACCAGCATGACATACAGCCACCTCCTCCACTGGCACAACACTATTCACTTTGTCCATAAGGACCCTTAGGGACACCCATATTTCCACCACAGTACTGACCACTTAATCAAACTTATGGTCCAATCTAAATCTCATGACTGGCAATGGGATCAGGTTCGGAAGCATGGGAACTAGACACGGGAATAGATGGTACAATGTAAGGGGGACTGAGGATGGGACACAAGGCTGGAACCGGGAAAGAAGGAATGGCAAGATCATCTATAGCACTAAATCTAGGTACAGGTTCTAGACTAGAAGCCCTACCTTTGTATCTAGGGGCTGCCTTCCTCTTTCTATCTCTATACAGTTTATCTAAATTACATTTTAATAACTTCCACTGCTTGCCGCCCCAGTCTTTACATTCATCACATGTAAGCTCTTTTGAACACACCTATCCTCTACAATTTGAACAGATTGTATGAATCATAAATGGCTTTGGTCAACCAGGTCTTACAACCCTCCTGACAATAACTAATGCTGGAAGAACTTGAGTCTGAAATGATAAACTATCAAATTAGGCATAAAACTATCTAAGCTAAGCTTGAAGCCTACACAGATAACTAAATACTTCACCAAATCCTGGAGGGATAGCCCAAAATAACAATAAAATAACTCTACAAAAGCTGCTGCAAACCTTTTATGTAATGTCAACGAGCGGCAGAAAAGAAGTGAAATCTTTCGCTTTGTTGTTCCTATTGTTCTCCAATAGTGGGCAGGGTAGTCACCTACACATAAACAATTGAAGCGATACACTGATTTTTAAATTTAAGCCATCATGCGAGTGGAAAAATATAGCTATGTACATAATTACTTGGTAGTTATTTACATGAAAATAAGTATCTAAAGTTTACTGCTACCAAAATCAGGCCTTGAAGGATGGTACCACTACCAAGTCTGAATCTGTAGGGTGGTCCCTACATCAAAGTCACGCACTTTAGACAGTGGGCTTAGCACAGTACACTATGGACAGTAATAATGGTCCTTTGTGAAATCTCTTTGCCTTCCAACCTTTGATTTGTCGTCCTTGCCCAATCATCTCTTCCTACCAAGCTATCCAACTTCTGTAACAATACCTTGCTCCACCTGACACCTCTTACTAAAGAACAAACACTTTAAGTGAGCCCTGTGAGTTTAGGAAAGATTTGTTTAGGCTCACTTCTTCAAAATATAACGATGATACAGGTAAGACAAGATTCAGATTTGGAAATTGATTGAAAATTTGGGCTTTTCAATTTGAGACAGGGTATCTTCAACACCAATGAACTCTTATTCATTACATTTACTGTAATATAATTTATCTGACAAAGACATTTTTGGAGGCACAGGCTACTTCTCTGACTGCAGAGTAACAACAAAAGCACCTTCCTTTAGTATCTATAAACCTCAACAAAGGACGTAACCCAATATTTCCAACTGACAAGTACATAATGCATAAACAAGCATCCCGCTAGGTACATACACAATGAAAGATTGTGAAGTAACTACATTCAACAATTTATACTATGAAAAAATATATGTCATCACTCCCTTGACTACATAATGGTTTAGGGATGGTTATCATGTAGCTCCATATTACCACCAGTGAAAGTTATCCATTTATCAAAATGATGCAAGGCACAGCAAATGAAGCTGGACAGCCAAATTGGAAAAACCAAGGGATCATGTTAAGTAAAATGCAGAAATTACTGTAGCTGGGGCCACTACAACACTATCAAGAACTTTGGTACTAATATGTATATACATAGTATCATCCAATGCACAATACAAGCACTGCCCACTACATGAGCCTACAGATCTGCCTCTAAGTCCCCATAACCACTTTTAACATCTTTTAGCCAATTTTCCCTTTAAGGACTGGATGTGAAGTGATTTCTCTCTATATTCTGCAGTTTCAGCCTTACCAATAACCACAAAATCTGATAGAACATTAATCAGGATATGTAGACATATATGATCAAAAGTATTCCGCTTCTTCAAAAATTACTGTAAAAGGGGTCTGACTGCAATATGTTCATGCATTAATAATGCGTTTCATATACAAAGTAACTTCCATCATCCAAATATAACCTTGTCATACCTAGATGACTATGCTCAGAGCATGATGCATCTTTAACTTGAGCAAAATCATGCTTTCAATTAACCCCTTCTTTACCGGGTGGGTGAGCAGAATGTAAACATTGTGTTCGCTGCCGAACTGAATCTCTCGGTAGTGACTCGAGTTTGGAGGGGTGCCCATCGTAAAAATATTTGCCAAAAATACACTAATCAAGACAGGCTAATGAAATTATCAGGTATTATTAGCACTATAATAACGCATATTCTCTGTTAGTTTTATCATCCTACAGGGAAAATAAATGATTTTATGAAAAAAAATGTGAAACTCAGTGTCCCTTGTACAAGGGACACTGGTGGTCGGTGAGAAAACTACGGTCTTGAATAGAAATTCGGTCTTACAGAATGTTGGTATATTGCACCTGGAACATGCACATAAAGTATTATCAAAATAGAACAGTAAATAAGCACGTAATAACAAAAAAAAAAGAGCAAAAACTAAAGCGAAAGCCCCGCCAATAAATATGGAAATCGCAAATTTTATAGTATATCTTTCAAAAATTGGGCGATGTCATTTTCTACGTTTTCTAAGTTTAGTTTCATCACAGAAAACAACTTTAGGGGCATTAGGGGTATCTAAACTAATTTTTCAAGTTTCTTGTCCTCAGAAAAAATCGCTTTTTTGCTTTTTCTCTGGTTTGTTTTTTTATATATAAAGTTACTATAAGGCTTTATTTCTACCTTCATTTATCTGGTGTTCATATCTTTTATTTGTAAAATGTAATAAGTGAATAAATAAATAAATACAGTAAATGATGATACAACTGGTTTTTTACTTGGGTAGAAGTTATTACATGTTTACGCTTGTCTGGTTTTGTGATTTTTTGTTGAGACGCAGTTCATCTGTCACCTACACACTACTATAAGCAGTAATAATACTATTTTTTTGGGTTCATCATACGTCTGGCATCGTGTCATACTGTTTATTTTGCTCCAAACTCTTCAAACCGAAATTACAGAATGATTGGAAGTCCCTATCTGAAAAGAGGAGTTTTGGTGGTACTATGCGTACCACCTTTATGCACCCGGTGCGGTATAGTAGACTTCAATGGTGGTACCCACCTACCTCCAAACAAACTTTCGGTAATGAAGAGGTTAACTGAAAATGATTATCCATAGATTCTGAAAAATCATAAACATCTACATATGCTCATAACAGAAAAAAAGCAAAATTACTAAGCAATAAAGCTGTAACAGATACTTAACTCATATATGTCACTAAGCTACGAAATGAAACAAACAGAATATCTCATCTCTACTGCACTTCCACTTGCAAAAAGGGGAGGTCTGGTTAAACTTTCAGATAAAACTAATAACCTCCCACAACTAAGCCTACAGGAGCCACAAGAACAGCCTCCCTTTACACACACACAAGCACTAAAGACTCCAGCAACTTACCACAGTGTCGGCGGCCACACATACATTTGTATCGATATATTGCGAGTTTGTGCCTGACTCCCCAGGACACAAGAGCCAGGGTATCACCTTGCCTATAGGCACCATGATCAACATAATATGAAGATGCTTCAGCCCCCATGCTGATACAACTCTCCCTATCTCCTTGTTATAAGATGGCTATTATGGAAACACAAGACACAACCATCAACTTCTTGAGTTTAACACTATCAACCCTTGATAAATAACAAAACTGAAATGAAAGCCACAGGAATTATAAAAAGCTTATTAAGTTTAAAGAAAAAACATTAGGATAACTGGTAGAAGAATTTATACAAATTTTTCTATCAGCTTATTTATTTGTATTATCTTTGCACAATCTGCCCATCTATCAAAAATGAAATGGCATAAACTGACTGAAAACAGAGTCAGCACAGGAACGTGTTTCTCGCACTAACACAACACTAACACTGAGGTCGGGTTCACAAGGGTTCAACTTTGGGGGCTTCACTTAGGGCGATCAACCCAAATGGATTTCACAATAAAGAAATACATGACAAGAAACCCCCCAAATGCAGGGGCAGCGAGCGCCAGATGATGACCCTGCAGAGCAACAAATCCATTTACTCTCTTGATGGACCTTGCAGAGGCTTTTGGCATGCAATGTTGTCATTTATGTTTTGGTTACAGCATCTCTTACTTCACCTTCTGGTGAATGGAAGCCTTATGACAGCAAAAAACAAAAAAAAAAAAAAAAAAAAAAGAAATCTTGAACGTGACCCTTCTTCATGTTAACCTTGACAAATTTATTTTACAATTTTGCTGGAAACTGCAGATACCAATAAAGCCCAACCAAACCTTAAGGGGTGGTAAGAAGCCACAGAGCAGTTCAATATCAAATTAAATCTGTTTATGAAAAGTAAGATCTCTTTTATATCTTTATTTTTGAAAGGTAAGGTCTCTTTCCATCACTAATTGATATTTAAAGTCAACAATTAAAAAATTATACTCAGTCTTTCTAATTTTTTTTTTGCAACTTTAAGGACTAAGATTTATATACTAACTACATCCCCTCAAGAACAATGGTGAAAGAATAAATCCACATCTAAAACAGATTACGTACATTCATTCAGTAATAACTTAGGAAGGGAACTCTGAACAACAGACAACTCAAAAAATGTGAGAATGCCAGGACAGCTGCAATCACAATGGAAGATGGTAGGTCAATCCAGGTCACACCATGGGACTCAGGTATATAGTTAGGATTTTGTTTCCAGAGATGATTCAATAACAGCCAAAGGCAGGTAAGCACAAATTATTCCACATGAAAGCGTAGGTTTGTATATGTGACAGAACAAATGACTTCTAAGTTTACAACCACTGGCCCTTCCCGTATTTCATCCTAGCAGTTTCAGAGTTAAATTGGATATATCATTACTCCAAATAAAAGCAATTCATAAAATGTATTTCAATATTCATCCCACATGAACTCAGAGATATACAATAGGACATTTCTACATACAACATATCTTAAACTAAACTCCAATTATATACAACAGTTTCTTCTCATGCCTAAAAAAAAAAACTCTAAAAAACAAACAAAAAATAGAAACACATCAGTTTGACTTAATGACTTGACACAGATGAAGAGTCAAAATGATAACCACAATTAACAGGCATATTTCCAAACCAAAAATGATTTGGGCATGGGATAAGAACAGTTAAGAGCATTTAATTACTTAAATGATGCTGCACAGTGAAGACTTATTAAAGAAGGTGACGAAAATTGTGGAAAATGGGGAACAGATGAAAACCTAGGGCAGTTTCAATTAAGGTGAAAAATGCGTATATGCAGACACGCTGAATAGACGCCATTTTACAAAAAACCATCCACTCTGAATTTCATACCTGTTTCTATAGCTGACTGAGTTAATATTTTTTTAAACTTCTGATAAATCTGTGAATTTTGAAATCTGTCATTACCTCCCAAAAAAATTAAAATAAACAGTACTGAAAAAAATAATCAGATGATTATGATGATGGCAAGTCCAGGTTAAAACAGCTGGTACATATTGCCAAACCAAACATTTCCATCATCATCATATGGTAAAGATTTTGACATAAATCCTCTGAACTCCTTCAACACTAAAATTTAAGCAAAACTGAAGAAATTAGCCAGTAAGACATTCAGTTATCAACTGCTATCATAAATATTTTTCAAAGTTGATTTTCCTTTTGCGAGTCATACATCTGACACATTGTTTTTCTAATAATGTATAAAGGGATTATCAGTGACTATCATGTGCATACAGGTTGCAAATTTTAAACGAAGGGCAAAGTTCTATACTACATTATCATAGCATCAGTTCTGAGAATCTCACAAAATAGTGTACCTATCAGACCTGGCCAAATCTATATGTTTAGCCACGACTGTTTTGGAAAGAATTTAAGCCTAAGCTATGACAGGATAATACAAATTTAGGCCTATTGTACCCTTAATTAAAACTACTACCTTGGGTTACATGAGCAAATTATAGACATAGCCAAATTGAACAACGAAGGAACAAAATAGCTAGTTTGGATCTTTGTGTAAGAGCAAAATCGCAAATACCTACCTAGATTAAATATTCTAGGCCCTTATCCCTACTGTCTGTTGGATTTCTGTAAATCTGGCGATGCAGTTACCTAGCTGGCTAGCACGATAGTTCAAAAACTAGGTTTTGGGAATATCTTGATATGAAAAACAGCCTTGTCTTGCTCTAAATAAATACCAGACATAAATGTCTCCAACAAAACCCGGACTAGTAACATCACAGACGTGACTTCCATCAAGAATGGCCAACAACTTTCGGCCGGATGACGACATTTCGCTAGCACCTCGCCCTCAGAAACTCCAACGACATTTCCCCAAGAGGTCAGTCAAGGCAAAGGACAGCTGTCACGCCCGTCGGGGGCGTCGCAGAGAGACGAAATAAGCCACGACCCACCTGGGCTACTTTACTGCAGCAGACGGCCATTCGACGAAGTGAGTCCCCCAGCAGTCTGTCTTATGTCGGTCATTATTCTGCTGTCCTTTTCTCCTCCTGGCTTCATCGGCGGCTCCCCCTCCTCTCATTGACCGATCTCCTCCGCCCTGCCCGTGGTGGTGTCTCCATAAGGCGGCGGCCTCCGCCGTTCGAACAGCAGGATGATTATTTGGGCGACAGAACACAATTTGTTATGGTGCTCACCTGTTCCACAGTGGTGCCATCTATGGGCGCCTCCGAGAGGGAACAGTTAGGGGAGGTCGTCGCCGATGCTAGGGATTTCCTGCCCTTCCTCTAGGGATAAGGCGGGGAGGGAAGATGCTGGCTAGGGATGTGTTGGCAGAACAAAGAACAGGCACTTAAAACTGTTCAGTTGTAGCTAGGATGAAAACAACGCTTAAAATGGCGAAATACTCATAAGAAATATCAATTCGTATCCCAAAGCAGGATAGAATGAGATAGGCAAACTCATGATGGCTAAGGGGTTGTCAAAAGAATGAATTACAGTGCACTTTACATAATACCAGTATACGTGTTTAACTACGCCTATAGGATGCTAATAGGCTCAAAACAGCTAAATATTAATATCGAATAACACTTGTGACCTAAAACAGAACAGAATAAACAGGCCAAACTTCGTGTATATACTAAATAATGTCGTTACATAATCCCAAACGAACAAACAAAAACACTGTATACTACATTTGAATTAAACCACAGTGTGAGGGGCACTTGACTCTAAATCTACTTTATTTGCATTACTTTGTTTACTTTGTTTAGTTTTACGTACAGCCCTCCATGCAGGATTATTATTCCGTCTCTGGCGAGCCCCTGCGCATTTTCTAAATAAGTTGCTTCTTATATTCTATATTTGTCTTTTCGTGTTTTCTCATCAGTATCGATACCTCCTGCAGAGTAGGAGAGTCTTCAGTTCGTTTTTAAATTTGCTTTCTTCTTGTATGATATTCACTTCAGGCGGTATTTTGTTGTGATATGTTGGTTCACCATATTTTAGTGTTTTAATGATTGTATGAAGTATTTTATATTCTATTCTTACTTTTACTGGGAGCCAATGTAGTTCGATTTTAGTGTTGGGGTTATTCTGTCACGGTAACGTAATCCTTTTATTAATCTGATGGCTATTTTGTACTCCTTGAAATTTTCTCATTAGATAGTTAAGAGGACCGTAGTATATAGTGTTGCAGTAGTCAAGCCGCGAAAGTATTTGCTTACAAATTGCTGTTTTCAAAGTATCTTCGTTTAAATATTTTCAAATAAATGCAATGTTTAATATGGTAGTTACAAATGTGTACAATATGCAGTATATGATTTTACATGGCTATTTTATTATCAATGGATACTCCTAAGTCTTCATTGCCGCCACCATGTTCATGGATGACAAGCCAATTCTTTTGAAGTGTTCATATTTTCGTAGTGCACTATCAGATCCAAATTACATACATTCAGTTTTGTCTGCATTGAATTTTAGTTTCTTCGCCGACATCCACTTTTTCATATCTTTCATTATTGTATCAATTTTACCAATAGCATCTTTTCAAGAGGAAAATGGAAATATCATCAGCATACAGTTTATAACTAATCTTGTGCTTGTTTAGGATTCTAGATAATTCATTTGTGTAAATGCCAAATAGCAGTGGACCAAGAACGCTGCTTGGGGCACTCCTCTAGTTAGGCCTCTCTTTTCTGATTTCCCGTTTGACGTAACCACTATAACATTCTTGTTTTCTAAGTAGCTTTTGCACCATGTGAGTACATCATCTAATATGCTTACTGCTCTCGGGTCTTCAAGGAGCAAACTGTGGTCAATTGTGCCAAATGCTGCATTCAGGTCGAGCATAACCAAGATACCACATTTTCCACTTGTCATAATTTTATCATGTCATTTGTAATTATGCACATAATGTAGTTTCTGTTGAATGTTTTTTTCTATAACCTGACTGATCATCAGGCATAATGATGAGTTGTTTCAAATGTTTCCACGTCTGTTCGTGAACTACCGTTTCTATAAGTTTTGATAATTACGATAAGTTCGATATTGGCCTAAAGAAGCCGAGATTTTCTTTATCACCTTTTCCTTTGTAGGCCGGCTTTATAGAAGTCAGTTTTTCACTATTTGGGAAGGATGCCTGTGCTAAACTCATTTGGACACAATAAAATATATCCTCTTTTATAAAAGTCACTTTTGGAAACGGGTCATTTTCGCAGTAGGTGTTTTTTTTTTCTTTGTTCCTTTCTTCTTTTCTCGTCGTTTTTTCGAAGTCATTCATGTTCAGTTCTTCAAACTTACTAAATTTGTTATTACTCATTATCACTGAGAGAACAGAACTGGCCTCCTTTTCTAAACTATGACAGATTCTTTCAACTTTTTCTTCAAAGTAATTCACAAAGTTATCAGCCAGATTTGTTATTGTAACATATTTTCTTGGCTTTCATGATTAAGTCGTTGTACTAATTTCTAGCTGTTTATATAGTGACCGGTTTTAATTTCTTCTTGTTTCTTTTTTTATCTTTTCCATAGATCTTCCAGGTTTCTTTTCTTTTTCTTACCTTCACATAATTCAATGTAGAATCATTTGATATTTTCTTTAACTATTATTTGCCTTGTCACTTCTGGACATTTATCGTTGTAGTTTGATGCTAATATACTTTTGCTGTAGTTTGTGAAACAGCTTACGCATGGCTGGTCACCTGTCAATGTATTTCTCAAATTACACTTGCTCTCGACAATAAATTATCATCTTTAAAGTTGGTTTTGTTTCTGTAAGTGATAGTGTTTTTCACTGCATAGCCTTTCCATATATCTATACTAAATGTGACTAGTTTATGCATTAGAGATATCACACATTCAGTCTCAACTATAGTCGATTCATTTAAGGTAGATTCTTGCGCCTACGAGACGTTTGTTTGGCGGCCTCTGATTGGCTGGTACCGGGAGGTAGGCCGCTCGCTCAGTCTCATTATTTTCTACTGTGGCTTAGAAAACTAGCAATATTATGTTTATATTTCTTCAATCAACTCACGCTTTGCTCAAGCTAGGAAAATTTCGGCCATATCATAGGATTCGGTATTAATTGTGCAACTAAGTCATCTTTTCCTGAAATCAGTAAGATAAAACACAAAGGAATTACAACGAATAAAAGTTTAAAGAGAAACATTTAATTCTTTATACCTGTTTTTATTTATCATCGGATTTTGCATCATTAACGCGATTAAAATAAAATAAAGCTTGTGTTTTCATACAACAAATTCACCCTGAATACACTGGTGCTTTCAGATTTTGGATGCGTGTAAAATGTGAGGAGAAAATGAAGAATATGTCTTATTATGTTGCATCAGTAAATGATTCAAGTTTGACGGTATTGCTGAGAGAATGAGATCTGCAAGGCGCGTCGTCGTTGCGTTTGTCTCCTCAGCGAGAGATTTGAGTTGCCAATTAGCGATATAAAAGGTTGCAGTTTCCACAATATTTACCATGTTATATTTATCACTTTTCTGAAAATAAATACACAGAATTTCCAATATAACTGTCGAACATTTTAAATCCAATATCATATAGTATGTCTGGGCATATCTGATAAGGAAAAAAATAATAATAATCAGATGGATGCAACTGGTATCGTTAGCTCAGACCCATGCGGGCCGCGGGAATTCAATCCAGCAAAGAAGTTGAACTCTGTGGAAAGACGACTTCACATCTTCAACTCAGCCTAAACTTTAATCAGGTTGTTTCAAGACATTGTTTCTAATTTTATTTTATGAATATATTTTCAAATGAAAGAGACACCAGAGACTTATTTGAGTGATATGAAATAATAATCTCAGTGAAGTAATAAACAACAAATAATTAAGAAAGATTGACTTCCTATTAGGCTGAGTCAAGTACGGCTGCAACAAAATAAGACATATTCTTCATTTTATCTTCACATATTACACGCATCCAAAATCTGAAAGCACCAGCGTATTCAGGGTGATTTTATTGTATGAAAATACAAGTTTTAATTCATCTTGATCGTATGACTTATTAAAAATCCGATGATAAATAAAAACAGGTGTAAAGATTGAAACTTTTTCTCTTCACTTTTACTCGTTGTAATTCCTTTGTGTTTTATCTAATTGTTTCAGGAAAAGATTATTTAGTTGTGCAATTAATACCGAATCCTTTGGTATGACCAAAACTTTATTATCTTTTGGAAAACGCGAGATAAATGAAGAAATATAAACATACTGCATGTTTTCTAAGTCACAGACGAAAATATGACACAATGAGCGAGCGGCCTACCTCCCGGTACCAGCCAATCAGAGGCTGCCAAACAAACGTCTCGTAGGCGCAAGAATCTACCTTAAATGAATCGACTATAGTACCTAGTATGTCAATAACAATCTCAATCATTGTTTTTGTTTTGTATCACAAAGTCGATGGTATGGTTCAATAATGATGTCGGTTTCTTCACGACATTTACAAGATCGTGGCTTTCAAGTAACTCTATAAATTCTTTGACATAATTGTCACATTATCTTCTAAATGGAGGTTGAAGTCACCACAAATCCGTTGTATTTTTGTTATCAGCTAACAAGTTTAGGAAGTCGAAATTCGTCTAGAAAAGATCTCTTACTTGTGCTTGGTGGTTTGCAAGCTGTTATAATTTGTGTGTTTATCTATGTGCGTGATTTTAGTGTTAATAAATTCAAATGTACTGAACACATTTTGTTTGTTTGTTTGTATGGTGCTTTTACGTTGCATGGAACCTGTGGTTATTCAGCAACGGCACCAACGGCTTTACGTGACTTCCGAACCACGTCGAGAGTGAACTTCTTTCACCAGAAATACACATCTCTCACTCCTCAATGGAATGGCCGAAAATCAAACCAGCGACCACCGAGGTGGGACGCTAATACCATACCAACCACGGCGCTGAGGCGGTCCGTTTGAGATATTTTGCATACTTTTTAAACAAAGATTCCCACTCCACCTCCTTTTTTGTTTTCTCTTGGTACTACACGGTAATAAAAAGTCCCAGGCGTCATTTCGTTTATTTAAGAATAATCACTTACATTATCACTTAGCCAAGTCTCCGTTAGCATACATGTGTCTAGATTGTGACCATTTATAAGATTTTTAACTGAATTGCATTGAATATAGAATTTAGGCCCTGGGACCTATAGGATCATTCAGCGCTGGAACGGAAATTGACAGTAGAAAGTCTGAAAGGTATAACAGGAGGAAAACCTCAAAGCAGTTGCACTATGAATCAATTATTAGGAGAGGCCAGAAAGTAAGATGAAAGAAAGGGAATATGAAAGGAGGTACAGTAAAAGGAACGAAAGGGGTTGCAGCTAGGGGCCGAAGGCACGCTGAAAGAATATTAATTAATGCCTACAGAGCACATCATGGGGTCCACAGACAGCACTATCTACCTACGGGGATAAGATTTTTAATAGTGTTGATTTTATTTACTACTGACTGTTTATTTATTGAACAGCAATGAAGATTACTATGAGTCAAAGACATAATCCGTATTTGATACTTGTTCTTTATATGCTATGGACTTATTTCCATATGTTTTATGTTCAGTCTCACTGTTGCCTTTCTTTTCACAATGTTTACGTTTCAATGTGGTGCCGGTACATTCATTTGATGTATGATTTTTGCCATAATTTAGGACAAACTTGATTATTTCTACAATTTGCTGCATTATGACCAAATTCTTGACATGTATAGCATTGATAGGGCAAATAACAGTCGTACTACACGCTGCAAAAGCTATATAGCGCATACAACTTGTCACCGCTATCATAGATAGCCTTTCGTATTTGATGACATAGTACTTATATTTGTCATCTTTGGCTCTCATTTCCTTTACAATATTTAGGTCGTCGTTTTCAGAAATGAGAGTAGTACCTATCCATGGATTTTTCTTTATAATGTCATCTTCGTCCTACGGAATATATGCTACTTTTATTTTGGGTTGAAGTTTATCCTTCTCATTTACTGGTACATTACTAAATCCCTGCATCTCCATTTTTGCTTTTTCTAAGTTTTTCCTGTCTGGAAATCTTACAAATCAGTGTCCATCTCTTGTTGTTTTAACCTGTTCAAGTGGCGCCGTTACTTTACTTATAATTTGCTTTATTTTTTTCTTATATGATTCTGCATAAGTTTTGTCCATATTTGTAATAATCTTTACATCTTTATCAACACTCAGTTTTGCATTGAGTTTCATCTATGTTGGTCATGACATCACACGTTCTTCGGGATGAATCCGGCTAAGCCTATCATGGTTAATATGATTTCATTTTAGCTTTAGGAAGAGTGTACTTGGATTCTACAGATAAGTGCACTTGAGCTGAAATGACATCTGATCACTTAACTTTGTGTATTAAGCAATAACCTCAGCCTCGTAACCAAAGAGGTTCAAATCACCCACTTGGGTAAGAGGATATCTCCGTTCGTTTAATATCAAATTTCTTTGCTGTCACTCACTGGAAAGCTCGTCCTAGAATACCGAGAAACAAGAAAGTTAAGAGGTCGTTGAGGCCATCACAACACACGGTGAATGTGTCACTTATAGGTTATGATTACCTTAGCCTAGACCAGTATTACCTAACTTTTTTTTTTTTTTTGGCCCCTTCTAGTGATATATAATGCTTAAATGTTCACGTGGAGGAGGATAAAAGGCCATTGATTTGGTTTAAACGTTCTCGAATTGCCCCCTTTAAAAATCAAATTAACACCCCCCCCCCCCCTGGTGGGGCGTACATTCCACGTTGGCCCACTAGCCTAGACCTATCTTCAGGTTTCCCAGAAAAAATCACATTTGTACCCACTATCATGCCACTGAAGCTGTATGAAAGGTTCTACAATAAAAAACGACTTATGGGAAATGACCAAACAGATAATGGTACTCATACGAACGCCACAAAGGTAGGTTTAAAACCCCAAGAAGGGGTACTGATGCCATCATCTCCATAGTCATAGGAAGTCTTACAAACAACACCAAGTTTTCTGGAAGGACTGGATGACATATATTTTTAGAACCATGAAAAATAACACAGACCACCGTCATGTATTCAAAATCATTAAATACTGCGTCACCTATGCACAACTGGTCAATTTTAATAAATTCCTGTTCAAGCAACATCTTGTTTCCAAGATTCAACAAAATTCTTTGGATGCAGTTATGAAGTTAATACACTTCAGAACTTAGTTGTTAAACAAGCTTAGATCCATGCTTACTGCGAAGGTTGTTTTCAACATTATTAGATCAACACACGTATTTAATGGATCCCAGTAAGTAAGCTATATTGGCTGTCAGAATACATACAGGGATTTGAATTCAATATACTTATATATATATATATATATATATATATATATATTATATATTATATATATATATATATATATAGATATATATATATATAAGGATTATTATTATTATTTATCTTTTTTTTTTTTTGGGGGGGGGAGTCAGATTCAAAGATAACAACAGTGACTGATGAGTCGTTCCACTCAGCACCTCTACAACCTAAAAGGAATATGCACAGCTTTACTACGTCGTTTCCGCTGAAGAGGAAATATAAATACGAAATGGCACCAATTACTCAAAAGCTCCAAGAGGGATCATTATACATTACTAAGACTTCGTAGTTCGTATAAAAGTATAAACTTGACTGGTTTCAACGATAAACAGTCAAAATATAGCTTTGTCGAGGCTTGTTTACAAATGGAACACTCAAGTAAAAAAAAAAACACACACACACACAGCAAAAATAAAAAGTTGGTCTTTTCTGACCTTGAGAGTCTCGGCTTAAAAAAAGTACGTTTATTTTGTAAAAAGATTACGGTAGCCTACTGGCCTGTTCCATATACTGTCAGTATTGGCCTATATGGTGTCCATAGGTTTACCTACTTTACAAAAAGCATACCCCATAATATGCGCTAGGTATTATGCAACAAACAGAGAGAGAGAGAGAGAGAGAGAGAGAGAGAGAGAGAGAGAGAGAGAGAGAGAGAGAGTTTAAGTGCTTGACAAGGGTCAAGTGCAGAGCAAGAGAGTTCAACGGTGGGGGAGGAGACGGCCGGAGTGAGACTGTTTTAACTCTCAAAATATTATTGTTCTATTATTTCTAATGGTCAGAATCACTACGTTTGAAAACCAGATGTCACAAGCGTAGTACTTGAGAACAAATTAAGGCACAGACACTTATACGTACGTAAGTAATAAAAGTTATTCACGTAAGCGCCATTCTTAATGTTAATCAGATATAGAATCATTCTTAAAGAAGAAGAACCACATACCGAAGACAGTATCGGCGGCGAACATCGGTCTAAAAGTTCTTTCAAATATCTCTCATTTTGGGGCCTCAGTAGCTACTAGCGAGCGAGACCTATAAAGGTCTTGGTGAGTGAGTCTGCCAGATCACTCACTCCGTGGGTCGTTAACCTTAGGGCACCCTCTTGCCCCCGAGAAGGTAAATAGAGTTGAAATTCCAGGCCTCGGAAACAACGGTGTTTGTGAACGCAACGGGACTTGACCGGGCACGACGAATGACGTTGCGATATTGCTCCACGATGCTTCTTATAGATAGGAGGTGGAAATAGGGCGTTTGTATCGGGAGAGAGAAAGATAACTTTCGCCATTTAAAAGGCTTATTAAAATGAGACTTTGTCACGGTATCGGCAACAAGAAAGTGTGTATGGGATGGGGCGGGGGGGGGGGGCGGTAAAGAGTCAGATATCACGGCTTCCTGGAGATAAGACCCAACTCCAAACGTTTTCGGCGGTGTTTATCTTATTTTAGTTAATTAAGTGCGCGGGTGTGTATGAGAGAGAGGGAGAGAGAGAGAGAGAGAGAGAGAGAGAGAGAGAGGGGGGGGGGCATTAATAATCATGAACTCAAAGGAGTTTCAATTTAAACCTGACTGTTAACCGCTATGACGATATTCGTTATAAACATAACATCACGTACTTGAATTATCCGACAACGTGTGACGGGAAGCCACTAAAATGCGTATTCATATTTCTTCTTCTTCTTCTTCTTTCTTTCTTTCTTTGTTTACACGAGCTCGTGGTCTGTAACCGAATATTGGGTAAAAATAAATAAAATCGGAAAACAGACGAGAGGCTTCATCTACTAAAGAACTAACAATTGGTCTCTATCCTTCACATAAAAGTTTATGGGAAATCTAGGGAAAATGAAGTGGATAAAAAGCACCGTAGTTTAGGAGTACGTTGACTAGCTCTAAGTGCTTGCCAAGAGGGCTCATCAGCAGTGTCAACCCCTCCTACACATACACAAACGCTGTGCTATTCTCAGTTCTTGCACGATCTCCTGTACTTCAAGGAAAATACTTTCAGACTCTCGAGTAGTTTACCTCCAACATTCCAAGCCACTATTTCCATCTTAAATATTTTCTGGCCCTGTCACTTTTCTGCTATGTCAAGCTTTTCTGTTGATCTGACTTCTGGAATTATTCAGTCTATAAACATATTAAATATCCACAGTGACACTCTCCTGTCGATACTCAAATTTATGCACCACTTCCACTGAAATTTAAAATTGCTCTCAACAATAGCTTAAGCTTATTAGAAGCCTTTGTGGCTCATATACAGTTTTTCTCTCTCTTTTTAATACTAAACTCCTAACATTACTTATTTCATAAACAATGTTTGACCCACACTCCTACTTCCGTATCTAACGCAACCTGCTCTTCCCCTGTCAATCCTTCAATCGTCTGTCTTATTCCCTGGCCTTTCTGATGAATAGCGAAGGGCCTGTTAACGTTTCTACATATCTTACAGATAACAATAACTCCATACAGTTCCTAAGTATCTTATCTTAAAGGGTACCATAAGGAAAACTACTCATAATCTGCAGCTGATAAATATGGAAGTCCGCTAAATTCTAGACAGATGAGGTGTTAAGTACTACACCGAAATAAACCTTAAAGTTGATACTGTCAACTTTAATTATATATATATATATATATATATATATATATATATATATATATATATATATATATATATATATATATATATATATATATGACATGAATAATATTTTAACTGTACGGACTCACAACGGAATAGACTCATGTAGTACTTAATGAAGAAACAACCAAAACCTCTTAGCAAAGAGATGGTGTTGGAGGGTAAACTAACCTAAAAACATATATTCTGTCTACCTCGCGGGGCAAGAGATTAAGGTTACCCGAATGAATCTGATTCTAAGACGATTTTCCAGTTCATATTCTTTGTAGTACACATCAGAGGCTTCACTTTCGCAGCCGGGGAAGATGAAGTAATGCAGAGGGAAAGCAGAACGGGAGATAAGTGAAGATGAAGGGACATTAGAGATGTGGAAAATGGAGGCATAAGTTAAAAGATAAATGCAGTGAAATGAAGACGTTATGCTAAAACTTTCTTATACTTTGTTTTCTATTCATCGGCCTTTTCACGAATATATATATCTCCACTGTTGACAGATTATAACATTTTTTTTATACATATCACGGATAAGCAATTTTCAGTACAAGTTAATAGTTAACGTATACTTAGTATGCACATTACAATCGTAAAAACAAGAATTGGCTATATCTTTAAGGGATTCCTTTGCATACATTACAGAACCATTGATCAAACCGAGGATCATAGTCGTCACTTATCAGACTGTGAACTGATTATATTTTCGTTATATGCTAACATCCTTCCATTATATAGATTTCCTTTCAATAGATGTAAGCAATAAGCCATGACAACTACTAAAAGCAGGAAATACAAGTAATAAAATGTTAAATCTTGTTGCACAGCACATTCTTCAGTTTGAATTCGATTTTCCTTACATTCTTTTTTCATTCGAAGGAATTCCAATGTATCTCTTACTGCTAATTAGTCGTTGCTTTCCTATTTCGGTTACGTTTACATAGTTTCGTTCATGGACGTTTATCTAGTTCGTGAAAAAAGGAGAAAAAAACTTGCTTTTTTGAGCGAACGTCAGTGAAACTATCCCAGCGGGGAAATTTCCCCAAAAGCTAGGGGAAAGCAGTGTAAATATTCACCATCTCTGCCAACGACACAGATCCCGATGATTTCTTTTACTTATTCATTTTCTTTTTACTCGTTCGATATCAACCCTATCACTTTTACCTCGCCAGTCAGTTATAATCAACTTTAGAGTATATTTGTTATATAGGTGACATGACATACTATAGAACAAAGATGAGTTAATCATTACACCGACCGTGAGAAGACAACGAAAACGGAAACCAGATCAGATTCAATTGCAAGAAGCAGAGATGACTGCACTCATCTTCCCTTTACTTCACGCATGAATCTGTAGTAGTTGCACGTATCCGATTAGAGTTGAGACCACAACATGTTTCATAACCTTCGTTTAACCAAAGAGAATAACCATCTTGGTATAAATATGACGCTTCTCTTTATCGAACTGGACAAATTTTGCAGATTTGTAGCGTTTGCGCTTACGTCAAACTTAACGGGGTTCCGACAGAACTTGCTGAAAATATTTCTGTTGCAATTAGCATGCCAAGAAAATTTTCAATTATATATAAAAAAAAAAAAATCTCCCAAATGTACTTTCGTCTGTCAAATACATCCTCGAGCAATGTTATTTTATCTCGGGTTTTGCTCTGATTTGTCATTGCATAAGGCGATCAAATTTCAACAAACTAAAACCATTAGTGCTCTCTCTCTCTCTCTCTCTCTCTCTCTGAATATGTATATAATTATGGCTCCATGTATTTTGAAGTGATTTGATTTGCATTGATAAATTATGGCCGACAACAAGTTGGCACTAGGCATTCTAGTAACTTGTCTTCCATATTTTGTTCATATCAAACAACCTCAAAACATTTTCTCATCCATCTTGCATCTTGAGAGAGAGAGAGAGAGAGAGAGAGAGAGAGAGAGAGAGAGAGAGAGAGAGAGAGAGATTGCTAGTTGTGGTGAAGAGAATATTAGTACAGAAGTAAATCATCTGGATCCAGGGTACCCGTAACCCAAGAACAAGTACAAGACTGACGCAGTGAGTGCACAAGGCAGGCAGGGTGCTATTGATGAGCCTTCCGCGGAAGTTTTCTCAAAGTTTTCTCAGCAGCTCAAAGATAGCTGTGATAATAATTTGTGTCTATACATCCATTGCTCTTTGGTTTTTTAAATGAATATAGAAATTAAGCCATAGGTCAAACACTGGGACCTATGAGGTCATTCAACACTGGAAACGGAAATTGACAGTAAAAGGTTTGAAAGGTGTTAACAGGCGGAAAACCTCTCAGTTGCACTATGAATCAATTGTTAGGAAAAGCTGGAAAGTAAGATGGAAGAGAAAAAGAGAAGATGTACTACAGTAAAAGGAACGAAAGAGGTTGCAGCGAAAGGGCGAAGGCACCTGCAAAGAACCTTAAGTCATAACTACAGTGCACTGCATGAGGTGCACTGATATCACTACTCCCCTACGGGAACTGCGCTTCAGGGAAACAGCTTGTTGGTCTAGTGGTAGCAATACTTGCCTCGCCACTGTAAGAAATGATTGAAATGACTTAACCACCTTCAGGCAAAATCTACTGGTTTTTTCTTCTTCTTCTTTTTGTCAACTTTCCTTAGTACCTGGCTATGGTGGATCCCAACTAATCAAATGAGACAAAGAACACACACACACACACACACACACACACACACACACACACACACATATATATATATATATATATATATATATATATATATATTATATATATATTATATACTATATATATGTGTGTGTGTGTGTGTGTAAATAAATTCTATTAAAACAGGAAACATCTCAAGGGAAAAAGGCCCATTAAAACACTCTGTAGGGACAATATTTCTGTAGACTGACTTCCACCCTTATCAATTATAGAATGACAAGACAAAGTTACGTTGGTGACATATATAGTGGGATGTATGCCCTTAGGAGATGCTTGGGGTCACCACTAAGATGACGTTGTTTCTGTTGTCTTAATCCACTTCATCATTGCCTTAAGGAAAATATTGTCTATATGGTCAGAGTCCCAGGCTCTATTGGAAAGGTTGATCATATTATCTTGTTGTTTTATTAGTGAAGATTCCACCTTCTGACATTTGTATTGACAGCTGCTCTTGTATAAAATTCAGGATGAGTTCCAATCCATGGTATGGTTCGTGTTATTTATAACATGACAGAAAATTGTCAAACTATGTCCATATCTAACTGAGCACTTATGTTGAGTTAATCTTTCTGAGAGAGGTTTTCGTGTGAATCCTTTGATGATAACTTTTACCGTCAAAAATTTGGTTGCAGTATCAGGGAGTCCGCTCAGTCCTGCCTTAGCAAATTTATATAAACGAAGTATTTCAAAACAGAAATTATAAACCCTATCAAACCTGCAGATATGATTTGGCTTCGTTATGTAGATGATATCTTAACATACTGGAAAAGCAAGTGGGCGATTTTGATGTCTTTCTACAAAAATTAAATTCCTTGGTCCTGACCATAAAATTTGAAGTAGAATGGGAAAACAATAACCAAATCCCCTTTTTAGATGTCTTAATCATCAAACCTAATAACAACTACAAATTCATTGTCTTCAGGAAAAGACCATTCTCACTTTCATACATATATTTTTACAGTTATCATGACATTTCAGTTAAACTCAACATAGCAATAACTTATTTTTTAGAGCCCTGAGAATTTGCTCCCCCAGATTTTCTTAACAAAGAACTTGAAACAATCAGCAATCAATTATCTTGTTAAAATACCCCAAGCACATAATAGATAAAGCTATACATAAAGCAAGCAGCTTTTTTCACAAACCCACAAAAAACAAAGAAAAGGAAAAATACACAAACAAAATCATAATCCTTCCCGTGGATAATTTACAAGAGATCACACAAACCTTAGGCCAACCCAACCCTTTTATGTTCACTTATCCAAATACACTGGGGAAATCCTTACTTAACGTTCAGCAGAAACCAGTTTCTAAAGACGTAGGAGTTTATGTGATCCCCTGTGGGAATTGTGATAAGTCATACTATGGTTTCACAGGAAAATCTATCTTGGGAAGATTAGCTCAGTTAGATATGGACAACATAGTTCGGCAATTTTCCATCATATAAATGACATGAACCATACCATGGATCGGAACTCATCCTGAAATTTATAGAAGAGAAGCTGTCAATACAAATGTCAGATGATAGAATCTTCACTGATAAAACAAGATAATAGGATCAACCTTTCCAATGGAACCTGGGCAACGATGAAGTGGATTAAGACAATTAACAGAACCAACATTGGCTTAGCATTGACCCCAGGCATCACCTAAGGGCATATCTCCCACTACATATTTCACTAATACAACTTCTGTCATTCACTACTTGGTAAGAGGGGAAGCTAGTCCACCGAAATAGAGTCCTTAGCTTTAAACTAGAGTGTTTTAATGGGCTGTTTATACTTGAGAGATTATATATATATATATATATATATATATATATATATATATATATGTGTGTGTGTGTGTGTGTGTGTGTGTGTGTGTGTGTGTGTATGTATATAGTGTCCCCACTTCTATGGAGGGAAAGGTTCCAGAACCTACTGCAGAAATGCAAAAAAAAAAAAAACTCTAAAACTGCTTATAACTGGCTTGCAACTGCCAAATACCCTGTATGCCTTAAACTACACACACACACACACACATATGTATATATATATATATATATATATATATAGCGCAGTGTCCACAAAACACATAAAAAATGCCATATATATTATGTACATGAGACGTCTCACAAATATGCTCTGTACATCATCAATCTGCAAATATAACAAAAATTGTTAACATTTACAAAAACTATTTTAAAATAAAGTTGAGAAAAAGAAATTCTTACAAAAATTAATATAATTTTACATGCATGCAGTAAAAAAGACCCAGTGCTCAACAAAGCATCCAAAGGAGAAGTTGAAGAACAAATAACGAAGACCAGAAACCAACCTATGACTTCAGTTAGCCTATGCCAGATAGACAGAAGTGGAAACGTGAAGACTTCAAAGATGGAATAACCCGTTTGATGTATAAGGACTCAAGGGCAGTAAAGTAATCACTATGGCTTGTACCACCAATGATAGAGAAATGCATCTTATTCACTTCGATTTTACGTATAGAGGCATGGTTCTTTTTTATCAGAAGATTCTGGCTTACTCAGCTCCTGAATCTTTCTAAAACTTTTGTATCCCATATGGGTACAATATCTCATCTAAAATAACATACAGCAAGATCCATCATAAACACCGAGGTATCCCGGGCACTTGAATTTATAAATAATATTAGATCTCATGAAGGTCTGCAGTTTGTCATTGTAGTTAAAGAATACACCAATCTTGAGTGGATTGACTGGAATTAATTGAATCTTAAGGCATCCATATTCCTGTTCAATTATTTAAGTTTAGTGGAAAACTTGTTGTCCGAAATAAACAGGATTGTGGCAAATACATTTTTCTTTGGGACATTATAAGAGGGTGTCGGATTAGAAAAGTGTTGTGACAACAGCCTGTTAATTACTTTAAAAACCACATTTTCAGGATAAGAGTTCTGTAAGAAAAAAATGACTAAAACCAAAATCTCATTATGGAAAAGAGACCAACTCGAAGAATATTAAAGAGCTCTATAAATCAGTGTGCATATGATGTTCAGTTTAAAGTTCTTAAAGCATAAACTACAGAAGTTGTTAGCAAGTCCAGAGTATGTTTTTTTTTTTTCTGATATACATGAGCAGTAAATTCACCATTGTCTCTGCTTACATTGATATCTAGAAAAGGTAGAGAATGGTCGTTTTCTTTTTCCATGGTAAACTTCATATTTTGATTTTGATTATTCATATTAATGTCCCAGTATCTATGTTCGATCTTGCCGCAGGTCATTGCAGATGAGATATTGTGACCATATGGGATACAGTTTTAGAACGGATCAGAAGCTGAGTAAGCCAGAATATTCTAAATACAAAGAACCATGCCTCCATATGTAAAAATCGAAGTGAATAAAAAGTATTTCTCTATTATTGCTGGTACAAGCCATAGTGATTACCTTACTGACTTTGAGTCCTTATACATCAAACAGCTTATTCCATCTTTGAACTATAAAGTTTCCACTGCTCTTTCTGTAGCATAACTGAAGTCATACGTTGGTGTTAGTCTTGGTCATTCGTTCTTCTCCTTCTCCTTTGGATGGTTTGTTAAGCACTGGGTCGTTTCACAAACTCGAGGAGTAAACCTACAGACTACTTTGTTCTTGTTCTTGTTCTTGTTGGGGGATAGGAAAGGTCTAAAATGGTCTGAAAGAGGTGTTTGGCATTGAGTTGAAGATAAAATTAATTTTGGCATATGATATTTATGATTTATTTATAAGAATGAAAATGTAGAAAATAAATAATGTGCATGTTAAACACTACAGAAAAATTATTTCTAATAAAATATAGCATATTTATTTCAATTTTCGTTGGTGAAACAAGGCTCTATTTGACTGTAGATTTCAGTAAGCTTTAATCTATTGGTGTACTGAATTTAAGCTATATTTCTGTTCAATTATTTTGTTTCCACTTATAACTGAGAATATATTAACATGTTTAATTTGTCCTTTTTATTTGATCCTTTTTTTTAGTATGAGTAGTAGTATTATGTATGAATATATTAATTACGGAGACCACTTCACATTAAGCTAGGAATGTAATGTCTATGACTTATGCATAAGGGAAAAATCTTGCACACATCCCAAGTAGGCTGGAGGTCAGAACACGCCTTGTTTACTGTATATACATATTTTAAGTCATATTAATTTGTGTAAATAAATTAATTTTTGTAAAGAAATTTTTCTTCTAACTCTATTTTAAAAGTTTTTGTAAATGTTTGCGATTTTTGTTATATTTGCAGATTGCTGTCAGAGCCCATGTGCAAAACGTTTCATGGAAATAAACTATGCCATTTTTTATGTTTTTCATGGTCCCTGCTGTATGACTATATTTCCACCTGGGATCTGTAATATATATATATATATATATATATATATATATATATATTATAATATATATAGATATATATATATATATATATATATATATATTATATACACAGTAGTACCTCGAGATACGAAATTAATCCGTTCCGAGGCGCCTTTCGTATCATGAGGTTTTCGTATCTTGGACCACATTTTACATGTAAAATGGCTAATCCGTTCCAAGCCCTCCAAAAATACCCCAGTAAATTTCATAATAAAGCTAAATTGACCTATAAACAATGAAATACTACAACAATTTGGACCATTCAATACCTAAATTAAGAATAAAAATGCAAAACCTGTAAATAAAGTGTATATTAGTGTACAAGAAATATTATTACTGAACGTAAAATGTGGAAGCTAACCTTTCGAGTGAGGCTACGTACATACGTAACTATCCAAGGAAGATTGCTTCTGCCTACTTTTCACAGTGTTCCTGTGTGAGCCTTTTCGGGGGGTCTTCTACAAATGATTGCACTTTATGAAAAGCGGCTTTAATTTCTGCCGTTTTTTTTTCTTTTTTTGATTTGTAACTTTTTTTTTTACTTTACATAGGTTTTTTTTTTTTTTTTTTTTTTTACAGAATTTCAACATTGGTTCTTTTTTTGCACCTCATGACTCTGTTGGCCCTGGTGTCCATCAAAACCCTGTTCAACCAAATGCTCTCTCTGCAACTGATTGGGGTACTGAATGTTCGGCTGCTGACCTTCAACATAAACTGAAGTGCCTTGATTATACGTACTGGTATGCATGTTGTAAATGATTGGTCTACACCCTCTGTTCAGCAGGGAGTGGATATTCTACCAACCTTGCAAAGTTTCCAGTTATCCCATGAGAGAGACCTTGATCACTTATACCATGTGAGAGATCTTGGTCACTTTTTTTTTTTTAAATAACGTACACATTGACGATCCCGAAAACGAATACCGCGTGCGTACTAAAACAATGCTGGTACCGAGTGGCCGAAGCACGCCACCACATGTACATAGTAGATGCATGATGGGAGGGACGCTGGCCAATAGGAGAGAAGGATTTCATGGCCGCGACTAACATCAGGAACCAATGGGAGAGCAGGAGGATGGTGGCGAGTCTACTAGTACTAAGATGGCGGCGCGCGGCGCGATTTTCAAAATTGTTATCCAGGCGAATCTCGGACTTTCAGAAACCTTTTGTATGTAGAGCCATTAAATTTTTCGTATTGGCTTTCGTATCTCGAGTACTACTGTATATATATATATATATATATATATATATATATATATACTATATATATATATATATATATATATACATAATCTCTATATATATAATAATATATATATATTATATATAAATATTATATATATATAATAAATATAAGATAAATATATATATATATATATATATATATATATATATATATTATATTTAAAATATATATATATATATATCTATATATATATATATATATTATATATTATTTACACTTCCACACTATTTGTATCATTGTATATATTGCCTTGTTCCTGACTGTTTTCCCCTGTATACCACTTTCCTTTGTCCTTTCCCAGAAACTTGTTTGCCTTGTTTCTCACTCCTTGTTCTTACTTGCTCCGCCCATCCTAAAGTTCTTCGACCCCTAAATGTAATTTTGAATCAGTCTCCACTCGGCAACTAAACCAAGGACTTTGGCGTCCGGCAGGGAAGCAGTCCACTTTATTGTGATGTATCTATAACCTAAGTATAAGTGATATTGTTGTAAGGGTTTAACAACGAATTGTGCTTTTGTTTCAAGTGTTCTTAATTTCTAGTGTGATTACTTTTCGAGCCGTGGTTGTCATTTGTCATTTGTCATTTATTTTGTCCTATTTTGTCATTCCTGTCCTTTATGGCATTTGTGTTCCTTTTATATTGACGTTAAGTCTAATTACAATGTTTTGTAAATAATGTTTGCATTTTATATTTAAATCTTGTTTGATCGTATTCTCATTCAAATACCTTTATGTATTTTGTATTATTATGGTCCATTGAACCCACCTGCTAAAATGGTAAATTACCCTTCTCTCTCACGACTGTAATAATATTGTGGGGGCCTGTCCGGGATATTTTTGCTAGACTTTGTGGGTATGTAATAATTGACAACCTCGTTAAGAATCAGC
>NC_087219.1:22724077-22760403 GCF_015104395.2 Macrobrachium nipponense
CCTCCTCCTCACCGCTGCTAAAGAACTCTTCTTGAACGACGTTTTGTTGCATGGCCTCCAACTCCTTCAGGTCATCCGTCTTAAGCTCCTCTTGGTGCCCCTCAAGAAGGTCATTGATGTCGTCCTCGTCAACGACCAGCCCCATGGACTTCCCGAGTGCAACGATCTTGTCAAGATCTGGTTGTGAAATAGTTTCAGGATCATCAACTGTTTCTGAATCTGCATCAGCTTCGCTCACGTTGAATCCCTCGAAGTCTTGGGCGGATATGGCATCAGGCCAGAGTTTCCTCCATGAAGAATTCAAGGTTCGCCTCGAAACCTCCTGCCAAGCTTGATCGATAAGTCAGATGCATATCACGATATCGAAATGCTCCTTCCAAAATTCACGCAAGGTGAGGTTTGTGGTATCGGTATCGGATGCCAGTCCGTTTACGAAATTTATCAAACCAACCCCGAGAAGCCTTGAAGTCTGGGGTTACCATCGATGTCCCTTCTCCTGCGTCATCTTCGGCCTGGGCACTCAGATCACCGAAAATAGTGCTGGCCAAATTGAATAATTTAGTGCCATCCATAAAATTCACTGTTGAAATAAAAAATAACAATGTCATCCCTTTCCTAGATGTATTAATACATAGAGAATCTTTCCAATGCAAATTCAGTATTTATAGAAAACCCACAAATAATTTAATATATGTACATTTTTATTCTGGCCACCATCTTAATATTAAAATTTTAATTTTTTCTTCTATGTTCCTACGTGCTTTGCGTATCACGAGTCCACAATATCTTGACCAAGAAATAGAATACATAAAAAAGATAGGAAACGATCTCTGCTACCCACCTAATTTAAATGATTTATATTATCAAAAAGCTCACAAAAAGTTTTATAGTGTTGCTATTAATGAAAAAGAAATGCCTAAAAATGTACTTAGCTTACCTTACTTTCGTGGATTTGAAACCATAAAATCAATATTTAAATCGATTAATGTTAATGTAGTGTTCTCTTATAACAATACCATTAAAGATATGCTAATTAAGAATAGTCCCGTAACAAATAACAAAATCATTTACAAAATTCCTTGTAAGGATTGCCTATCGTTTTACGTTGGTCAGTCATGTAAAAATTTATGTGTACGTATAAAGCAGCATATGTATTCAGTTAGAACAGCCCAGACTTCAAATGCACTGTTTATCCATCTGAGTGAAAAATCTCATTGTATTAATTGGGGTGATACCTCGCTAATTGCTAGATCTAATGATTATGTTTCAAGAAATTTACTGGAATCGGCAATTATACAAATCACTAATAAAAACAACCTAAATCTTAGTCTGGGAATGTACCATTTGGACCCATATATTTGTAAGATGTTTATGAAGGACCTTAAAATAAATGAACAACTAATAAATTAGTCCCACATGCATATAGTTATTATTTCTCTCTCTCTCTCTCTCTCTGGTTCGATATTTTCTCTCCCTCTTTCTCTTGCTCGATATATATATATATATATTTATATTTTCTTTCGTCTTTGCATTAATAATAATTCTTTTTGGAAAAATTTGTGTAAAAGTTCATGATATTAAATTGTATATGATCCCGTGTTTTCTCAAATTGTACTGTTTTCTGGGAAAATCACTTGTTTACTGCGTGTATCCTTCAAGGTGTGGCTTCCCTCAGGCAGCTCCTCCATTCTTTAGAGTGAAAATCGCCCTTATTGCTTGCTAATCTTGTAGTGTCAGTTTGTATATTAAGCTTTCTTTTGACTATGTTGTTCTCTGTAAAATCAGTTTGCCTCAGTAAAGGGTCCGAACAGGACCGAAAGTACTTGGCTATCTCGCTTTTTCATTTTTTCCTTCGTGGCAAAAAACCTTTATTTATATATATATATATTATATATATATATATATATATATATATATATATATATATATATATGACCTGATTTTCGGTCATACAAGGGTTCTACCAGTACAATGAAACGCGTAAGATAAAATTAACACATGTATTTACGTTAATAGTTACACAGGGCCCTGTTGCTAATATTAGGCTACTAATTATATGATTATTATATAGTCGGAAGGTACTCTAAGGCGACACGCCGACCACTGTCTATGAGACGTGCCCTGACCCGTCGACCACTAATTCCCTACTGACTCTTAACTTTTCAAGCTGAACTTGTTTAGGTCACAGGTCTAAGCTGATTGGCCTCTTATAATTGAAAGGAACTAAGGGTCTTCGATGTATGGCACTCATTTGAATCACTCATGCCACACCACCAACAATCATATGGGCATTCGATGAATCACCAAAATCTACCTGATCGTTACTCTCTGATCACATACACGCACAACACACGTAGTAGATTTTCCGTTATGTCTCACACATGAATTTTCTATACAGATCAGTTCACCACTCCCTCCCACAAGTTCTGCGTCCCGCAGAACTCATAACACTATTTTTTTTCTTTATTTATATGCATTTTTCCCTTATTTAGTCTCTATCATTTGTGCACTGTTATTTGAGTACCTTACCGACCGAAATGTTATTATAAATGTTATTAATAGTTCATGCAGAATAAAAACTAACTTAGCAAGCCAGGATCAAATTGCGTGCTTACAATTGGCAATTTACAGTCTGTTCTGAATTCCACACATCACATTGTAAACATGTTCTTTAATGTAAAAGAAATTATGTAAGAATCAATGAAATAATAAATTTTATATCACTACATTAAAAACATTACATTCTTCTTTAAATTGGAGCACAAAAACCTGCAGTTCAAAAAATAACAAAGTAAACAGATAGTACAAAAACCTTTAGTTAGAAAAAAACAATAAAATAAACAGATTACTATCAATCATTAAGACCAAAGAACTTGTACAAACACAATAAGGAAACAAAAAGTATGATTTGTCTCAATTTATGCAAGAAAAGGTATCATTACAAAATCAAAATAAAAGATTAAAAAGGAACACGGCAGGTTGGTGCAAAGATACGTTTAGAATAATGTTCATACTTCAGAACATGACACCAATATTTGCGATCTTCGTCTGTATGCACGTCGGGCGCACCGTTAATGATCCCTCGACATGCTTGTATATCATCTTCACTCTCCTCTCCCAGGTAACCAGGCAGTCCCGGAAATAGGGGTACCGGTTTGTTCAGATGCTGCATCAGGACATCTCTGACGGGATGCATGTGTGATAAGTGGTACTCGCTCTGGGCACAGGTCCTAATTTGCTTTATCACCGCAGTGTCGTTTTTAATTTCTTTCACACGGTAAGGACCTAAATAGGCGGGCTCAAGTTTATGTTTCTTCGGTTGCAGTCTTTTCAAATAGATCCTGTCCCCTATTTGTATCTTAGACGTTTGTGTGCGGAATCGCTGATCATATTGTGTCTTGATACTTTTCATTTGCCCTCAACAGAAGTTTCTTCATTATCTGAAATACTCTTTGGGTTAAGTTGCAGAACATCACCCGGTATTGTTCGACACTATATAACGGTAAAGTTCTAGGGTCCATGATCACAGTATATGGCAATGAAGGATCCTGTCCATACATTAAAAAATACGGGGAATCTCTTATGGAGGTGTTAAGTGCAAATTCCGCCATTTGCAACATCTCTGCCCACTGATTCGGACTGTCTGCCACTAAATATTTCAAAATATTTGTCACTTCTCTATTATGGGATTCAACTAACCCATTGGCTGAAGGCCGGTAGGATGCGGTCGTGAAATGTTCCACATTAAATCATTTTGTTAGCTCTTTTATCACTTCATTAACAAATTCACGCCCATTATCACTGATTAGAGTGCGAGAACAGCTGAATTTCGTCATGAACGAACACAAAGCTCTGGCAACCAATGTTGCGGTCTTATCCACTATTGTGTAGGTGTGCGTATAACGCGTGAACGCATCCACCATCACACACACATACTTGAACTGCCCGTCTCCAGGAGGAAAGGGTCCCACGACATCGATATGCACTCTGTTAAATTTAATTGGCTCTAATGGCCACATGTGAGTCTTTGGAATAGTATGGTTGTGGTTTTTCATGGTATTTTTCATGGCACTGGTTGATGAATTTTGTGATGTCTTTTCTCATCCCTATCCTAAAAAAAGGATTCTCGTGCCCTCCTGAGGGACCTTACTATGCCCATATGTCCTGCATAAGCACTTACATGTATCATGTGGATGGCTTTCTCTACCAAAGAGAGAGGAAGGACGACGCGAGATCGGATATCGCCCGGTCTCTTCTCATATTTACAAAACAAAATATCTCCTTCAATGAAGAACATACTTCTGGGCACCTTTAGGAAATCGGGAAACTCGTTACTCGCACCCCTTACATAAGCCCTAACCTGCCCGATCCATGGCTCGGACTTCTGACCCCTTATCACCTCTCCAACACTCCAACCACACAAATCAATCACACACTCATTTTCACTTCCAGGGCATTTGCTTGCTGACCCCCTAGGAGGATCAGCCCTTTCGCTCCCATGACTCGTTTCCCTTCTCTCTCTCCCTAACTCTGGAGTTACCGAGTTATTCCCGTTTTCCACATCAGCTGCCTCTGACTCATGCAACTGCTTCTTCCGTCGTTGTTCCTCTCTCTTTGCTGCTCGAGTTGTAACTCCCATTATGGCACTTCTGGAGAGGGCATCCGCTACTTTATTTGTTTTCCCTGCTATATGCTCAATTCCCACAATATCAAACTCTAACAGGCGTTCTATCCAATGAGCCTGTCGAGTGGTCAAATCCCCTATCTTGAATAAATCTCTCAATGGGCGATGATCTGTGTTAATTTTGACTTTCTGCCCCAGTAAAAAGTAGCGATGTCTCTCCAGCATCCATAGAATAGCCAATGCCTCTCTATCGAAGTACTGTAATTTTTCTCTGCGCCTTTTAATGCTCGTGATGTAAAACAAATCGGCTTTTCATTCCCTGTATTGTCAACTTGAGAAATCATTCCCCCGATAGCTATACTGCTCGCGTCAGTGGTTACTACAAATGCTTGGTCGAACTTTGGATAAGCTAATAGTTCATTACTAGTGAGTGAAATCTTTAATTCTTGAAAAGCCATTTCTTCCTCCCGTTCCCGATGAAAATCTTTCTGCTTTCTCAATGAATCTAGCGGTCTCACTATTTTACTGAAATCTTTTATGAATTTACGGTAGTAGCCTGCGAGCCCAAGAAAGCTGACTACTTCCTTTGCATTCTTCGGTCGGGGAAATTCTCTAATTGCTGCTACTTTATCGGCACAAGGCTTAAGGCCTTCAGATGTTACGATGTGCCCCAAAAATTCAACCTCCTGCTGAAAGAATTTGCATTTGGTTAGATTAATTTTCATGACCTGTCACTTTTTAAAGCTTCTAAAACTCCAATAATGTTCTTCTTGTGTTCTTTATTGTAGCCCCTATTATGATTATGTCATCTAAATAAACAAATACGCTAAGTCCTAATAGCGGAGCTAATACGGACATCATAACACGTGAAAAATGAGCAAAAGCATTCTTTACTCCAAAAGGGAAGTAATTCTACTCAAACAATTGATCATTAGCTATAAAGGCTGTCTTTTCCTTGCTACTCTCGTCTATAGGTATTTGATGATACCCTGACTTTAAATCTAAGGTGGTGAAGAATTTACTATCCCTGACCTTATTCAACAACTCTTCGATAGAGGGCAATGGGAATGCATTGTCTTCCGGGATACTATTCAACTTTCTATAATCAACACATAGCCTAAGAGAACCATCCTTCTTTTTAACCATCACAATTGGCAAGGCCCAGGGAGATTCACTTTCTCCAATTGTGCCTTGTTCCCTTAATTTATTAATCTCTTTCTCCACTTCCCGCTGATAACAAACTGGTATTCTATAAGGCTTAGATCTTATGGGTGGATGACCCCCAGTTTCTATAACAAAAGGAAAACTATTTACTCTGCCTAGGGTTTCGTCGCCAATCGCAATTACATCTTGATAACCTTCTACGATTTCCTTGACAATATTCTGATAAGTAACAGGGGTAGACCCACCAGCTGTTCGGAGGAGTCTACTTAGACGTTCCTCACTGCGACCTTGACATGTGCTACCCAAGGTCGCGAGAGTGTAAGAAGCATCTGCTATTTCACAAGGTTCAAGGTCGCATATCGACTCGCTGTCTAGTACGATACGCTGGTCACTGACATTCATAAATGGCACATTAACTTCGCCCTGTATTACCTCACTCAGACCCGGAATGACAAAATCGTCCCATTTGTTATGGGGTCTGATCATAACTAAAGTGCCTTCCGCTATGCTCCGTGAGGGTGTCACGGCGAGGGATGAGAGGGTCTGGGGTGGTGCCACATCTCCTGCCTCTGGGGCAGCGGGTACTATTCCCCCAGCTCCCTTCGACTTAAGGGAGACTCGTAGGCACCTCGGTCTCTCCCCCTCTGTGGGGATTCGTTGTCCCTTTAAACATACCTCGATCCCTTTCCCAGCTGTGCCAGCCACTATTATTTCGTTCCTATCCAGAAAATCAATTCCTAAAATAACTGAAATTCCTTCTACTTGTAATGCTGGCACTACATAAAAGGTATGTGTCACCACTTACACATCGAATGTTACCTGTTGCCTCACAGCCCTCTGGGTTACCATCCGATGACCACCTGCAGTACTTAAAACTAAGGGACCTTTCACAGGCTGTACCGATCCTGTCACAACGTGTTCTTCTAACAGACACACACCTGCACCAGTGTTGATCAACGCCCTTCCCTGTCGCTCCCCTATCCATATTTGCACGATCGGCACCACGGCTTCCTTCATGGATTGAGGGTGGGAGATAGGGTCTTGCCTTACCTTCTATCTTATCTATCTTATCGTTACTCTCTGATCACACATAGCTACGCACAACACCTATAGTAGATTTTCCGTTACATCTCACACATGAATTTTCTATACAGATAAGTTCACCACTCCCCCCCACAAGTTCTGCGTCTCGCAGAACTCAAAACACTATTTTTTTTCTTTATTTATTTATATGCATTTTTCCCTTATTTAGTCTCTATCATTTGTGCACTGTTATTTGAGTACCTTACCGACCGAAATGTTATTAGAAATGTCATTAATAATTCATGCAGAATAAAAACTAAACTTAGCAAGCCAGGGTCAAATTGCGTGCTTACAATTGGCAATTTACAGTCTGTTCTGAATTCCACGCATCACATTGTAAATATGTTCTTTAATGAAAAAAAAATTATGTAAGAATCAATGAAATAATACATTTTATATCACCACATTAAACACATTACATTCTTCTTTAAATTGGAGCACAAAAACCTGCAGTTCAAAACATAATAAAATAAAGAGATAGTACAAAAACCTGTGGTTAGAAGAAAGCAATAAAATAAACAGATTACTATCAATCATCAAGACCAAGAACTTGTACAAACACAATAATGAAACAGAAAGTGTGATTTGTCTCAATTTATGCAAGAAAAGGTATCATCACAAAATCAAAATAAAAGATTAAAAAGGAACACGGCAGGTTGGTGCAAAGATATGTTTAGATTAATGTTCATACTTCAGAACATGACACCAATATTTGCGACCTTCGTCTGTATGCACGTCGGGCACACCGTTAATGATCCCTCGACATGCTTGTATATCATCTTCACTCTCCTCTCCCAGGTAACCAGGCAGTCCCGGAAATGGGGGTACCGGTTTGTTCAGATGCCACATCAGGACATCTTCTCTGACGGGATGCATGTGTGATAAGTGGTACTCGCCCTGGGCACAGGTCCTAATATGCTTTATCACCGCAGTGTCGTTTTTAATTTCTTTAACACGGTACGGACCTAAATAGGCGGGCTCAAGTTTATGTTTCTTCGGTTGCAGTCTTTTCAAATAGATCCTGTCCCCTATTTGTATCTTAGACGTTTGTGTGCGGAATCGCTGATCATATTGCGCCTGATACTTTTCATTTGCCCTCAACAGAAGTCTCTTCATTATCTGAAATACTCTTCGGGTTAGGTTACAGAACATCACCCGGTATTGCTCGACACTATATAACGGTAAAGTTCTAGGGTCCATGATCACAGTATATGGCAATGAAGGATCCTGTCCATACACTAAAAAATACGGGGTATCTCTTATGGAGCTGTTATACGCAGTATTAAGTGCAAATTCCCCCATTTGCAACATCTCTTCCCACTGATTCGGACTGCCTGCCACTAAATATTTCAAAATATTTGTCACTTCTCTATTATTGGATTCAACTAACCCATTGGCTGAAGGCCGGTAGGATGCGGTCGTGAAATGTTCCACATTAAATAATTTTGTTAGCTCTTTTATCACTTCATTAACAAATTCACACCCATTATCACTGATTAGAGTAAGAGGACAGCTGAATTTCGTTATGAATGAACACAAAGCTCTGGCAACCGATGTTGCGGTCTTATCCACCATTGCGTAGGTGTGCATATAACGTAGGTGAAACGCATCCCCATCCATTCACATACATATTTGAACTGCCCATCTCCAGGAGGAAAGGGTCCCACGACATCGATATGCACTTTGTTAAATTTAATTGGCTCTACTGGCCACATGCGAGCCTTTGGAATAGAGTGTTTGTGGTTTTTCATGGTATTACATATGTGGCACTGGCTGATAAATTTTGTAATGTCTGTTCTCATTCCTATCCAAAAAAAGGATTCTTGTGCCCTCCTGAGGGACCTTTCTATACCTATATGTCCTGCATAAGCACTTACATGTATCATGTGGATGGCTTTCTCTACCAAAGAGGGAGGAAGGACGACGCGAGATCGGATATCCCCCGGTCTCTTCTCATATTTACAAAACAAAATATCTCCTTCAATGAAGAACATACTTCTGGGCACCTTTAGGAAATCGGGAAACTCGTTACTCGCATCCCTTACATAAGTCCTAACCTGCCCGATCCATGGCTCGGACTTCTGACCCCTTATCACCTCTCCAACACTCCAACCACACAAATCAATCACACACTCATTTTCACTCCCAGGGCATTTGCTTGCTGACCCTCTAGGAGGATCAGCCCTTTGCGCTCCACGACTCGTTTCCCTTCTCTCTCTCCCTAACTCTGGAGTTACCGAGTTATTCCCGTTTTCTACATCAGCTGCCTCTGACTCATGCACTTGCTTCTTCCGTCGTTGTTCCTTTATCTTTGTTGCTCGAGTTGTAACTCCCATTATGGCACTTCTGGAGAGGGCATCCGCTACTTTATTTGTTTTCCCTGCTATATGTTCAATTCCCACGATATCAAACTCTAACAGCCATTCTATCCAACGAGCCTGTCGAGTGGTCAAATCTCCTTTCTTGAATAAATCTCTCAATGGGCGATGATCTGTGTTAATTTTGACTTTATGCCCCAGTAAAAAGTAGCCATGTCTCTCCAGCATCCATAGAATAGCAAATGCCTCTCTATCGAAGGTACTGTAATTCTTCTCTGCTCCCTTCAATGCTCGTGATGCAAAACAAATCGGCTTTTCATTCCCTGCATTGTCAACCTGAGAAATCACTCCCCCAATAGCTATACTGCTCGCGTCAGTGGTTACTATAAATGCTCGATCGAACTTTGGATAAGCTAATAGTTCATTACTAGTGAGTGAAATCTTCAATTCTTAAAAAGCTATTTCTTCCTCCCGTTCCCAATGAAAATCTTTCTGCTTTCTCAATGAATCTAGCGGTCTCACTATTTTACTGAAATCTGTTATGAATTTATGGTAGTAGCCCGCGAGCCCAAGGAAACTGGCTACTTCCTTTGCATTCTTCGGTCGGGGAAATTCTCTAATTGCTGCTACTTTATCGGCACAAGGCTTAAGGCCTTCAGATGTTATGATGTGCCCCAAAAATTCAACTTCTTGCTGAAAGAATTTACATTTGGTTAGATTAATTTTCATTCCTTGTCGCTTTAAAGCTTCTAAAACTTCAATAATGTTCTTCTTGTGTTCTTCTACTGTAGCCCCTATTATGATTATGTCATCTAAATAAAGAAACACACTATGTCCTAATAGCGGAGCTAATACGGACATCATAACACGTGAAAAATGGGCAGGAGCATTCTTTACACCAAAAGGGAGGTAATTATATTCAAACAATTGATCATTAGATATAAAGGCTGTCTTTTCCTTGCTACTCTCGTCTATAGGTATTTGACGATACCCTGACTTTAAATCTAAGGTGGTGAAGAATTTACTATCCCTGACCTTAATCAACAACTGTTCGATAGAGGGCAATGGGAATGCATTGTCTTCCGGGATACTATTCAGCTTTCTATAATCAACACATAGCCTAAGAGAACCATCCTTCTTTTTAACCATCACAATTGGCAAGGCCCAGGGAGATTCACTTTCTCTAATTGTGCCTTGTTCCCTTAATTTATTAATCTCTTTCTCCACTTCCCGCTGATAACAAACTGGTATTCTATAAGGCTTAGATCTTATGGGTGGATGACCACCGGTTTCTATAACAAAAGGAAAACTATTTATTTACTGCTGTGGGTTTCGTCGCCAATCGCAATTACATCTTGATAACCATCTGCGATTTCCTTGACAAATATTGATAAGTAAACAGGGGTAGACCCACCAGCTGTTCGGGAGGAGGTCTACTTAGACGTTCCTCACTGCGACCTTGACATGTTGCTACCCAAGGTCGCGAGAGTGTAAGAAGCATCTGCTATTTCACGCTACCCAAGGTCGCGAGAGTGTAAGAAGCATCTGCTATTTCACAAGGTTCAAGGTCGCATATCGACTCGCTGTCTAGTACGATACGCTGGTCACTGACATTCATAAATGGCACATTAACTTCGCCCTGTATTACCTCACTCAGACCCGGAATGATAAAATCGTCCCATTTGTTATGGGGTCTGATCATAACTAAAGTGCCTTCCGCTATGCTCCGTGAGGGTGTCACGGCGAGGGATGAGAGGGTCTGGGGTGGTGCCACATCTCCTGCCTCTGGGGCAGCGGGTACTTTTCCCCCAGCTCCCTTCGACTTAAGGGAGACTCGTAGGCACCTCGGTCTCTCCCCCTCTGTGGGGATTCGTTGTCCCTTTAAACATACCTCGATCCCTTTCTCGGCTGTGCCAGCCACTATTATTTCGTTCCTATCCAGAAAATC
The DNA here is from genome assembly GCF_015104395.2 of Macrobrachium nipponense. Classification (NCBI taxonomy): domain Eukaryota; kingdom Metazoa; phylum Arthropoda; class Malacostraca; order Decapoda; family Palaemonidae; genus Macrobrachium; species Macrobrachium nipponense. Next base: position 22,735,215 of record NC_087219.1, read on the forward strand.
AATTCCTAAAATAACTGAAATTCCTTCTACTTGTAATGCTGGCACTACATAAAAGGTATGTATCACCACTCGTCCATCGATGGTTACCTGTTGTCTCACAGCCCTCTGGGTTACCATCCGATGACCACCTGCAGTACTCAAAACTAAAGAACCTTTCATCGGCTGCACTGATCCTGTCACCAGGTGTTCTTCTAACAGAGACACACTTGCACCAGTGTCGATCAACGCCCTTCCCTGTCGCTCCCCTACCCATATTTGCACGATCGGCACCACAGCTTCCTTCGTATATTGAGGGTGGGAGATAGGCTCTTGCCTTACCTTCTCTCCTGGCACCCTGTACGTCCGGGCATGGGCAGCGAAAGGTGGGGGAGGGCTATCCAAATACTTCTCGTGGGGTTTCGCTGACTTACCCCTCCTCCTCGACCAAGGCGTCCCTTGTCCTACCGGGGGACCATGGCGGTCGTTGGTTGGAACCCGGCGGACCGGTGGGTGGGTGGTAGTCGGGGGAGGGGTCCTACCGAGACTCCTCCTTCCAAGCCTCCTTGCCTCCCCCTTCCTCTCCTTGGTGAGGGCGAACGTTGTTCCGCTGGCCGTCGTTTGTTTTGAACAAGCGCTCACGAGGTGGTCTGTTGCTTTGCATCGAAAACAACGTCGTGGCTCCATGAAAGAGGGGCACTGGGCCCTCAGGTGGCCCTCTCTCCCACACTCCCAGCAACGGCCAACCGTGTAATTCCCGGCTGTTTTTCCCTTGCCTCTTCGAGGCCCCTGGGTGCGTGACCTGGCCCCCTGGATGGTGAGTGAGGCTGGCGGAGGATTCGCTGGGTCAGATTGGTTAACCGTTGCAACAACCGGTTGGGAGGTGGCCTTTGCCCCCATCCTTGTTTGCTGGCGTCGTCTGTGGTCGAATAGTTGTTGTACCTTCGGCAGCAAGGTGTGTAAGGGCCTCTCGTCGTCAACAAGAAATCCCACTACGAAGGTGGGAAGAATTCGTTTCAGCATGCGTCGACAGAACGCAGAAGTTTTCTTTTACCCTCTACAGTCTGGTCTTCGTTAGGCGGGGTGAGGGACTCATTGATCCTCACCGACGCGATAGTAGAAGGCTGAAATCGACTCTCCCCACCCCTAAACTGGGGTCATAACCTTCCATTAGCCTCATCTTTTCCTCTCGATGTAGGGCAAACTGCTGAGTGAGGATGACTGTTTAAAAGCTACCCCAGTCTGCCGAATAATGGACGTCCCAGCTCCTGATCTGTCGTGCTGCATCACCAATGATCTTCTGTTTCGCTTGCACAATCTTTTCTCTATCTGTCCAACCAATTGTGGCATTTTCAACACACTTTATAAAGGTCTCGATCGAAAGGAAGCCTTCACCAGTGCATAAGTTATCAAACTCAGGCACGGATCCATCTAGCGCTGGCAGTTTTTCTACTTTTCCGTCTGAACGACACGACGTTGGCCGAAATTGTGGGTGGGTCGACAAGCTTTTTTGTTTGCGTTTCTTTTTTTAATTTGTGTAACTCTTCTAACGCGTGTTGTATAATTGTTGCCACTGCCAGATCATTCACAATGTCCTTTTTCTTGGCACTGTTATTGTTAGCACTTGTGCTGCTAGTACTGGCACTCACGCCGTCGCGGGCCGCTTTTCTTCGAGTTTGCATTGTTTATTTCACCTTCACAATTACACTGTTAATTATTATGCACTGGCAAGACCCCACGACTGACACCAATTTATATGACCTGATTTTCGATCATACAAGGGTTCTACCAGTACAATTGAAAACGCGTAAGATAAAAATTAACACACGTGTATTTTCCTTAATAGTTACACAGGGCCCTGTTGCTAATATTACGCTAACTAATTATATGGATTTATATATAGTCGGAAGGTACGTCTAAGGGCGACAACGCGACGACCAATGGGTTTTGGGGGGAGCTCGCCCTGACCCGTCAACCACTAATTCCCTACTGACTCTTAACTTTTCAAACTGAACTTGTTTGGGTCACAGGTCTAAGGTGATTGGCCTCTTATAATTGAAAGGAACCAAGGGTCTTCGGAGGTATGGCACTCATTTGAATCACCCACGCCACACCACCAACTGGATTATTATGGGGCAGCGATGAATCAGCGATATCTATCTTAATCGTTACTCTCTGATCAACATACCTACCGCACAACACCTATAGTAGATTTTCAGTTACATCTCACACATGAATTTTCTACACTCACACATGAATTTTCTATACAGATCAGATCATATATATTATATATATATATATATATATATATATATATATATAGATATATATAATATATATATTATATATTATATATATATATATTACATATATATATCTACATATTCTATATATATATCTAGATATATATATATATATATATAATATATACATATATATATATATATATATATATATACTATATATATATATATATATTTATATATATATATATATATATATATATATATATAAAATAATAATAATATATTATAAATATTTATAATCATATATATTATAATATTATATATATATAATATATAATATATATCATATATATATATATTTATATATAAATAGAATATATATATATTTGTATATCTACGTATATATGTATATATATATCTATATATATATATATATCCTGATATATATATGTTATATATAGGTATATATATATATATATATATATATATATATATATATATATATATATATATATATATGTATATTTATATATATATATATATCTATATACTATATATATATATATATATATTTTATATATATATACATATCTATATATATATATATAGATATAGATATATATATATATATATATATATATATATATATATATATATATATATATATATATATATATAGCGAATTCCACAGGAAAATGATAGTCAGAAATCCAAGTGCTTTCATCTTTACTCAGACATTGTCAAGGAGTTAATGAGGTACAATTGGAGAGAAAGGTCTCAGGTACAACACACAATCAAGAATACAGATGGTTAGTTGTCTAAAGGGTAAAAAATTAAGAGATAATCCAGGATTATCAGATATCACATGGTCACAAACCTTAACAGATTGACCCTAACCGAAATTACAAAGTTTCTACAGTCCAAAAACATGTAAAAACTGATATATTCTTTGTTGTTTATATTTATCTACAACTTTTTTCATTATGAAAGCATCAAGTTTAATAAACCAAGACTTAAATTTAGAACATTTCTATTATTTGACTTGATGAAACAAGATTCAATGATATTCCTTTTAACTGTGTCATCACATGGGATTAAGGCTTTTGCTTGACTCCAGTTAATAGGATGGTCTAAATCTCTCATATGTACGAATAATGCATTCGATATTTGCCCAGTTCTCACAGAAATATGATGCTGTTTGAGACGTTGTGAAATAAATTTACCAGTTTGTCCGCAATAGACTTTATCACACTTTTTGCAAGGAATTTCATATATGCAGCCTGGAAGATCTTTAGGAGAATTTTAGATTATTAAACTCTTGACATTAATATTACTGAAAACAACATTTATGTTAAAAAGATTTAAAATTCTAGGAATATCTAAAAACCTTTCATCATAGGGTAATTTTAGAATGTTATGCTTACTAAATTCAAGTTTGTCATTTGTTGAATAAAAAATTTATCTAGCTCTTTTCCATGCCACATCTACAAAAGTCCTTGGGTATTTAAGTTTCATTGCAATATCATAAATAACTTTAATTTCAGCGTCAATAAACTGTGGACTACAGACACGTAAAGCCCTTAGAAACATCCCAGAAAAAACAGAGAATTTAACATTTTGATGGTGATTGGAGTAGTAATGAACAAAAGAGGCAATGTTAGTTGATTTTCGAAAGACTGAAAAGGTGAAATTTCTATCATTTCTATGGACAGTCACATCAAGAAAACTCAAATTACAATTTCTTTCTTCCTCTACGGTAAATTTTATAGAAGGGACTAAATTAGAGAGATTATTAAGGAATTCCTGGAGATTTTCGTGAACTGGCCAAATATCGAAAATATCATCCACATACCTAAACCAAATAACTTTTTGGGGCAAAATTCTTGGTAAGAGTTTTGTCTCAAAAAATTCCATGTAAATATTGCTAAGGACAGGAGATAAGGGATTACCCATTGCCATGCCAAACTTTTGTACAAAAAATTCCCCATTAAAACAAAATTTACTATCTTTGATACATAACCTTATGAGACTAATGAGGTTTGCTACACTTAAGGGAATGTCATGACGTTCTAATTCATCTTCCAAATATTCATGTAAGTCATCTACAGGCACTTTTGTAAATAAAGAGACAACATCAAAAATAACCATATTAAAATCAAAATTCAAATTTAAACTCTTCAATTTGTTTACAAAATCAACATTGTTTTTAACATTCGTGTTAAAAATGTTTCCTACCAAAGGTGTAAGAATTTTTACAAGCCATTTAGATAAATTATACTTAACTGAGCCCACTGAACTAATGATTGGTCTGATAGGGTTATTAATTTTATGTGTCTTGACTAAACCATACATATAAGGTAGGGAGGTTCATTGCGGTGTAAACTGTTTAATTAAATGGTCCAAGCCCTTCAAAATGGATTTAATTTGTTTATTAAAATGGGAGTTCACTGTCTGTGTAGGGTCAGACCTCAGTTTCGTAAAGTATCAGTATCATTTAGCAATGTCATTATTTTACTTAGTCACTTTTATTCATTATTACCACTGCATTAGATTTATCTGCTTTTGTCACTTTCACTGTTTCGTCTTCTTTAATTTTCTTAAAAGCCTGGAGAAATCTCATGGGTACATTAGGGGGAGAAGGTTTACTCATAGCACCATACACAATAACTGTACAAATATTGATATCATCAGGGCATATGTTTTGATTAAATTTTTCCAAATAACAAAAGGATTTTTAAATGTCGACACAGTCCAGGTTACCATTAAATACACCAAAGCTTAACCCACATCCCAAAGCTGCTGTCGTAGCACTATCCACTGGTTTGTCTGATAAATTAATCATGAAGTCCACGTTGGCATGCTTAGTCCAGTCGCTTTCAGCAATAATATTCTTCAGCTTGACTTGAAGCTTCCTTTCAAGACGGTTGCAGCACTTTCTCAATTTTCCGTAGCAATAATCCAGCATCGGATTCTTCCAATCAACAGGAACCGTCTGATTAAAGCCATACCGTCTGCTTCTAAGTGTACGAAACGCATCATCTACTTCCACTTTTGTGATGTCGATGTGTTTCTGAAGTATGATGCGTTGAAACTCGTCGAAAGGTCACTCTGCTGGACGAAGAATTCTTACTGGTAAAATCGACTTGGGCATCACTTGCTTGTTCATACACTTCCGTAGAAAGTTAAGTCTGAGTTTCAGTTTGTGAGCGATGATAAGAGCATTACAGAAGGATGTCACGAATAGAACAAGACTCGGAAAATTCAAAGAAAAGGCGTAGAAGTTGCATGTGGTTTCCATTATGCTTAAAAAGTCACAATAGATGCACGTGACTTCATAAATAAGCGAATCCCACAGGAAAATTATAGTCAGAAATCCAACCGCTTTCGTCTTTACTAGAACATTGTCAAGGAGCTAATGAAATACTATTGGAGAGAAAGGTCTCAGGTACACAACAAGATCAAGAATACCAGATGGTTAATTGTCAAAAGGGTAAAAATTAAAAGAGATAATCCACGATTATCGGATATCACATGGTCACAAACCTAAACAGATTTGACTCTAACAGAAATTACAAAGTATCTTTACAGTCAAAAACATGTAAAAACTGAATTCCTTAATAATCTCAATAATTTAGTCCAGGAATTCCTTAATAATCTCAATAATTTAGTCCCTTCTATAAAATTTACTGTAGAGGAAGAAAGAAATTGTAATTTGAATTTATTGATGTAACTGTCCATAGAAATGATAGAAATTTCACCTTTTCAGTCTTTCGAAAATCAACTAACATTGCCTCTTTTGTTCATTACTACTCCGATCACCATCAAAATCTTAAATTCTCTGTTTTTTCTGGGATGTTCCTAAGGGCTTTACATGTCTGTAGCCCACAGTTTATTGACGCTGAAATTAAAACTATTTATGATATTGCTTTGAAACTTAAATACCCAAGGACTTTTGTAGATGTGGCATGGAAAAGAGCTAGAAAAAAATTTTATTCAACTAATGACAAACTTGAATTTAGTAAGCATAACATTCTAAAATTACCCTATGATGAAAGGTTTTTAGATATTCCTAGAATTTTAAACCTTTTTAACATAAATGTTGTTTTCAGTAATATTAATGTCAAGAGTTTAATAATCAAAAATTCTCCTAAAGATCTTCCAGGCTGCATATATGAAATTCCTTGCAAAAAGTGTGATAAAGTCTATTACAGACAGACTGGTAAATTTCTTTCACAACGTCTTAAACAGCATCAATATTCTGTGAGAACTGGGCAAATATCGAATGCATTATTCGTACATATGAGAGATTTAGATCATCCTATTAACAGGAGTCAAGCAAGAGCCTTAATCCCATGTAATGACACAGTTAAAAGGAATATCATTGAATCTTGTTTCATCAAGTCAAATAATAGAAGTGTTCTAAATTTAAGTCTTGGTTTATTTAAACTTGATGCTTTCATAATGAAAAAAGTTGTCGATAAATATAAGCAACAAAATTAATATATTCAGTTTTTACATGTTTTGGACAGTAAAGATACTTTGTAATTTCAGTTAGGGTCAAATCTGTTTAGTTTTGTGACCATGTGATATCCGATAATCCTGGATTATCTCTTTTAATTTTTACCCTTTTGACAATTAACCATCTGATATTCCTTGATCTTGTTGTGTACCTGAGACCTTTCTCTCCAATTGTATTTCATTAGCTCCTAGACAATGTCTTTAGTAAAGATGAAAGCACTTGGATTTCTGACTATCATTTTCTGTGGGATTCGCTTATTTTTATATATATATATATAAATATATATATATATATATATATATATATATATATATATATATATATATATATATATATATATATACATATATATATATATATATATATATATATATATATATATATATATATATATATATATATATATATATATATATATATATATATATATATATATATATATATATATATATATATATATATATATATATATATATATGTATATGTATATATATATATATATAAATATATATATATATATATATATATATATATATATATATATATATATATATATATATATATATATATATATATATATAATGTCTATATCTATAATATATATATATATATATATATATATATATATATATATATATTTAGCTAATATACAAAACTATCTCTGGAGCTTTTATTATTTGCAGAAAATCCAATTTCTGGGCTCAGCTCGTGTCGCTGCGCGAAATATCCTTTAATCTATTATTTCTAGGGTAAATGTACTAACACATACCCAGAGAATAAATAAATAAAGAAAAAGGTCAGTACAACTGACTCGCTCACCCTCCAAGAGGGTGTCGGTATGAACACTATGGCGGAGTGAGACCACTACCACGAGCCGAATGCCAATAGAAATCTCCCACTACAAAATCCCCACAAGAGGAGAGCCGACCCACAGAGTGGGCAGCAACTACTACTACTCCATCCTATGCTGCCGACTGCTGCGCCTCTGGTGGCCATCCTTTTCAGTTAGCGCACACGATACACACGTGCCCTTTTTTACTCTGTGTTTTTGTGCCCTTTTCTTTGGATTTCTTTATCATGGAGCGTGCAGCCATCGCAGCAGCTAAGTTAAGTACTCAAGTGTTTATTGCTATTTGGTTTTTTCCGGCCCTGAGCCCGTATTTGCCGTTTTTTAGGTATAAATACGAAACTCTAGGTCAAGGAAGTATGGCAGCATGTTCTGCCTCGTGTTGGTGTTCGTTTCCTTGGTTCATCCCCATACCCAGAAACCATCCCTTACTTAAGTACGCTCTTTTTAATGTTATCCGTCCTGTGTTTGTTTAGGGGTACGGTCTACACGGTTTTGTCATGCATGCATGTCGTTTACCTTATGTAGGCTCCTTCCATCCAGACCCTAGCCACGGCTCTTAGTATCGGCCTCGGCTAGCTTTGAGTGTAGACTTTCCTTCGGGTTAATCGTACACTCCTGGATTTTTTTCTCCTACTATTTTGTTTTCTTTCTTTCATATTATTCATTTGAATTATTTTTATGTTATTTGTTTAGGTTTAGTTAGGCGTCTGGGCTTTGTTTAGCCTAGGTGTTGGCCCATGGGCCTTTATGCTACCCCCCCCCCCTCTTCAGTTCGGTGCTTCCCGATAGCATCTCTCTGATCAGCTGGTTATGTTCTAGGCTATGTTGTCCATTGTTTTGTACTTACCGCCCCATGGTCACTACGTGATCACGGGGCAGCCAGACGCCTGTCCAGTCACCTTCCCCCCTCCCGCTCTTCCATAGAGTCGGGGGGGGGTGGGTCGGTCTGCCCATGCTCGCTCCGCATACCCGAGCCCGCCTCCCTCTCTCCCCCCAGGCGGAGGGAGTAGAGGGACGGAACAGACCCAGACTGGACTCGACCTCTCCGGCTTCTCGGTCCGGCCGGATGGTAAGGTGGGGGGGGGGACTGGGCCTTTCCCCCCGTCCGTTGCTACTCCGTCGCTCCGTTGCTAGCCGAGTCTGTATGTTCCTCTCGCTCTTTCCCACCTTACTAGGGCTCCTTTACTACCGGAGACCTGGCATCCAGCGGAAAGGTGCTAGTCCACCCAGCAGGGTGGACCGGGGCAGACAGTTTGTCCTCTAACCACTCCGTCTCGCTGAGTTACGACACTCCGCCACGCACTGGACTTAGTCCGGTACGTTCGAGTTTTATAGGTTTAAGATCTAATTTCGTTTAGACTATTAAGTTTATCTTAAGCTACCTTAAACCATCCCCCTCCCTTACCTATTTCACCGGATCTCTCCGGGTTATAGCCTATTCAGGCGATAAGGGAGGGGTTATGCCCAAAATTTTTTCCGAGCTCCGGCATGCAACGGAGTTCCTCTGCCTCCTTTAGCCTGTAAGTGAGAGTCTTTAAGATACTCATGTGTTTTTCTTTTCACTTACAGACCACCAACTGTGAGCATCCGGGATGCGCCGCCACACTTCAAGACCCATGTGGACATGAAGTTTGCGGTCCCATGCTCCATGCGCGACTCCGCACGGGGACATCCAGGTCTGGTACCACGAGACGTGTACCATCTGTTATGATCTGGTGAGCCAGCTCTTAGACGGGGTAAGTATTCCAACTCCGTTAAACTGGTCTTCATTTGTTATAGTGCTTAAGTTTTTTACATTAACCCCTAACTTAGATAAAATTCATGGGGTTTTGTAGCCCCTATAATTTTAAGTTAAGCCTTTAAATTGGTTTTAGTTTTAAGTTTAATCTTAAAATCTAATCAATACCCTCTCTTCCAGGCTCCGGCTGTGAGGGATACCGCACTGGCAACCCTGCGGGCCTGGGTCGGCGGTTTTGGGAAGAACGCCGCCAAGGGTATGCCTAACATTCTTGAGAAGAAGTTGGCGGTACTAATCTTCCCCGGAGGCAAGGCTACAGGCTACGTCGACCCAGCAGAGGCGGCCCCGACTATCGCTTTCAGCCAGCAACAATCCCTTATTCGTTCCTGGGGACACCTGGCAACCCTTATCCACCTTAAGCAACATGGCAACCTATCTAGTATTTTTCTGCATGGGTGGACAGTAAAATTCAAAATATCGTCATATCTAGTTGTGCACATACATTTTTTGTGTATTTGGCCCCATTTCATAGTTTTTTTTAAATTATTTTGCAATGGGCAAGAGAACATCACTCATTAACATAAGTATATTGTGATAAGGATAATGTGATAAGGATATTGTAATAAGGATATTGTGAACGTTGTGGGCGTGAATTGTGCATACGGTGCAGATTTGGATTTGCAAGTTCAGAGATGGGAGTTCCAAGAAATACCACCCCAAGTTCCTCGTGGTCATCGTCCACGGAAAATAAATGAAGCTACAGCAAGGCTCATAAAGGAGAGGTGAATAGGAATCCCAAGGAGGATTATAGCACATGTCCATCAAAACAGGGAGAATAAAGCGGTGGAAAATGTAAGTTTGGTGCGCACAGTAAACAACTATCTTATGTACCTCCACCCTTGGATTTCATGAGCGGGCTGCCAGACGTTGCCCACTTCTCACCCTAAAGCAAAGGAGGAATAGGCTTTCTTTTTGCAACAGACAGATTGTGTGGAAGGATACGTGGAAACATGTTCTCTTGACAGATGAAGCCAAGTTCACAGTGACAAGCATTAGGTGGGGGAAAGTTAAAAGGAAGGCTGGTAGTGACTCCTATGACCCCAAGTTCGTGCAGCACACGGTAAAACACCCCCGGAGGATCTGATGGTTTTGGGGTTTTTTCCTTCTATGGCACAAGAAAACTCATCATATTGCCAAGAAAATAAAACAAAAAAACCTGTGACCAAAGTTACATACATTGAGCTCCTCGTGGACCATTTGGAAGATTGTTTTGAGGCTAACAACAGTGACGTCTTTCAGCAGGACGGTGCACTGCACATACTGCAAAACTATTAAAAACTATCTTGAGTTTTGTGGCATTAACTACTTTCAAAACTGGTCAGGCAACTCTGGCCAGATCTAAATCATATTGAGAACTTGTGAGGGATTATGAAATCACAGTTATGGAACCATGACATCTCCATTCCCCAGCTTGAGGTTGCGCTTCATGACATTTGACAATCTTGACCCCCCAACTACCGAAGAACTTAGCCCTTTCACTTCCACATTGTCTACAAGCCACCAGCAAAGCCAAAGAAGGCTCGACGAAGTATTAAATTAAGGTATATGAAATCCTTATTACTTTTTTTAATATTTTGTGTTCATCTTTCAGCTCAAATGTAAGTACTATACTGTATTGATGAATACTCAATCAGCTGAGACTGTATGTATATACATATATATTATATAATATATATATATTTATATATAGCAAAGTTTGCCACCCTCCAAGGATTACCAGGGTGGAACGGAGGGAGCGTGGACCCGTCAGGCATGTTCTGAGCTTGCACCAAGCTACTAGAAGGTGCCGGAACTGCCGACTCCTGTTCTGAGACCTGCAATCAGGGAGTCCTGTGCACCTAACCTCTTAAACACCTCTTCAAACCTTGCTGCAACTGAGCTGACTAAGCTACCAAGGCTACTGACCTGATGTAGAATATTCGTGTTGAACTGGTCTTGGGCAACGAAAGGAGAATCCTCCTGCCCCTCCTGCGGTACCTTATGAGGTATCCGATCCCTAGACGTTGATGGAATGGGACTTGTGGGGCAATAGGAAGAATTCCCTCCATGAGACCTTGGATTTGAAGGTTTAGAGAAAGACTTCATCCTAGGTTTAATATGTGTATGAACCTCTGGTGCCTGCCCAGGCCTTGGCTTTGTCTCTGATCTGCCTTTAAGCAAGGTTTTACCTGAAGGTTTTTTCTTTAATTTAGGAATCACGAGAGGGAATGCGACCTGGTGGGGAGGGGCAACAACCTCCTGTGAAACCCATGAAGGAATTGGAAGTAGAGGGAGAGGAAGAATCAGAGTCACTCGAGGAAAGACCCCGGTGACCAACTAAGCTAGCCTCATTAACACTGTTACCTGTACCCATATCTAGTGTAACGGGCAAATCCTCAACCACTTCAAGTGAGACTCCTTCCTAGCCAAGGTCCGGCAATTCTGCCTCTTGCTGTTCCATTACTGAGTCTTGGATTGATTTGATAATCGGTGCCGCTACTTTTGGATCAACGTATCCGGCAGATTTCCCGGCTGGGAAGATCAAAGTCGCCATATCTTGGGACAGAATATACGGCTTAGCCTTCCCTACGTTCCGTCCAAACCCTCCAACCCAGGTCTTGAGGGTGGAGAGTGCAGCATCCTTAATAGACTGCTCAGCCTGTAATGCAAGGAATGTGTCAATACCGTAAATTCCTTGAACATTATGCTTATAATTGTTGATTAATCAATGTAATTTAATTTAAAGAAATTTTTATTGTTCATTTATTTAATTTCATTACATTTTATTTAATTGTTTTTTTTTTTTAGTTTTATTATTTATTTATTTATAATTAAATTGTTTTTTTTTTTTTTTTTTACAAGTAGTGTAATATAATTCCATCACAATATACATAGAACAAGCAGTGCGGTAACTTACCGAAGAGGTAGCCTGTTGTACCAAGTCGTAGCTGGCAAAGCAGTTTTCGTGATACCAGACCACGGAATCAGTAAGCAACACTGCGCAAGGGGCGTGGCCCCGACAAACGTCATGGCCGCACGGATCTTGCAGAGCAGCACTACAGCCGGCAGCCAGACACTGAGTGGCCTGTAAGTGCAATAATATATAAGAACTATTGCACAAACTTATTAGGATAATTATGATATAAGTATTATATGCCGGAGCATTCCGGACTGAAAAATATAAAAAATATGTATATACAGGCGGTCCCCGGGTTACGACGGGTCCGGCTTACGACGTTCCGAGGTTACGACGCTTTTTCTAAATATTCATTGAAAATCCGCCCTGGGTTTATGACGCTTGTTCCGAGGTTACGACGCTGACGCTTCCGACGCTCCGAGTTTACGACGCTTTTAAAAAACACATACTATGATAAGATAAGAATCCTTTATAGTTTAGCACAGTTTCTCTCTCTCTCTCTCTCTCTCTCTCTCTTTCTCTCTCTTTCTGTATTTTCCAACAATAATCGCTATAATTCTCTCTCTCTCTCTCTCTCTCTATACTACAAAGATGTATGTTTTTTAGTATGATAAATAAATGATTTACTATTTTCAAATATTAATATTAATTTATACAGCAATGATATCAATTCATTAAAGAAAATACCATAGTGAATTAGTAAGATTTTAGCTTATATTTTAAAAAAATTATGGAAGAATGAAGGAAATCCCAGTCTTCTTCAAGTAACTTCCAGTAACCTTTTACTTGAGATTCGGTACTAAAACTGTCAGATATATCAAGTTCTGTGACAGCCAGGAGGGGGAAAAGGTTTGGGGTGTGACAGCCAGGAGGGGGAAAATTTGGGGGAAGAGCTGCAGTGTTGCAATCACTTGTCCTGACATTTCCCCCCCCCCCCCCCCTCTCTCTCTCTCTCTCTCTCATTTACTGAAGACTCGAGATTTTTTATGTACTTGTACTATTTGTTTTTCATACTTTCAAATAATAATAATAATAATAGTAATATAATAATAATAACTGTAATTACAAAATTCTATGTGATAGTATTTTAAAGAAAATTACAATACTACTTAATCTATCCATGTCACTTTTAATTAAGGTTAACACTCTCTCTCTCTCTCTCTTTGCCAACACAAGATAATAATGGGTCATAGTGTTAACTCCCTCCCTCTCTTTCGCTGGAAGCGTTATAAGTATTTTTGAGAGAACAGAGAAGATAAACATCTCTCTCTCTCTCTCTCTTCTACCGAGATGAAAGAATTTTTTATGGTACTAGTATGTAAAATGTTTATTGATAATTTCAGTTATTTAATAATAATAATAATAATAAAACTTTAATTACAAAATTCATAATGGTCGTATTTTAAAGAGATGAAAATGACCTTTCCATTTCACTTGTAAGGATAATTCCTCTTTCTTACTGAGATGAGAGAATTTTTATGGTAGATGAACGTGTTTATTATTTTTCAAATAATAAAATAATAATAATAAATAATAGAAGTAGTAATAATACGATAACTAATTTCAAAAGAAAATTCTTCCCTTTGTCTTTTTCTGTATCAATTTCCCCACCTCAACCGAGTGACACTCGAGCTTAACAATGCCATACAATGGTCAACGAATTTAATGGTTTTATGTAATCTCCTCTCTCTCTCTCTCTCTCTCTCTCTTACTGAGATGAGATCATTTTCATGGACGTGTATGTAATAAGTTTTATCATTAATATTTTCCAATAATAATACTATAAGTACAAATTCATATCTGAGTATTTTAAATACATAATCATTCCATTTCTCTCTTTTAAATACTGTAAGGATCTCTCTCTCTCTCTCTCTCTCTCTCTCTCTCTCTCTCTCTGCTCTCTCTCTCTCTTCTCTCTCTCTCTCTCTCTCCACAGATACTTGTCATACATTTGGTCTATGCTTCCTTTTATCTCTCTCGCTCTCAGCAAAATGAATTGATAGACAGACAAACATAATTGCACAGTCCTCTCTTTCTCTCTTCTCTGGAGAAATATATGTATTTATGGGAGGGGGAAAAAGTTGCCTACAGACATTCATTTCAATCTATTGAAACCGTAAGGAGTTATTTCTCTCTCTCTCTCTCTCTCTCTTGTATTTTTAATGAAAATATACAGTAATTTGTGCATACACAGTGTTGCACATGAAAAAAGTAAATTAGTGATAATTTTAGAGATACGGCCCTAAGAAAAATTGCAAATTAGTAGTGAAATTTTCCCTGTGGACATGTTTTTCAAGAACGTCGTTCCGGCTTACGGGACGATTTTTTCGGGTTACGACGCGTCTTAAGAACGGAACCCCCGTCGTAACCCGGGGACCGCCTGTATATTCATATATTTACGTCCCGGGGACTGTGTAAGAAATAAAACAACCCGGAGCTGTATGACCCGGGGTGGGGGGTACACGGAGTAACCCGGGACGGCCACATGAACTTGCAAGTTCCGTGGCAAAAGAAAATAAAAATAGTGATAAAAATAATGAAAACTAAAAGAAGCAGAGCGCAACAAATCCACGGAAGCCGAGGTTGAATACGCAGTGCGACCATCAACTCCGGAGGCGGTCGGCTAAGAAGCGACACCCACCAACCTAAGGTCCTGGAGGACCCTCTACACCGCCCCCCCCTCCGCTGATGGGAACGGCCATCAGCGACAACCAGGGCGAAAGGAGCACCCAACTACTGGGGGCCCCACGTGAGGGGGAGGGAGGGAGGGCTGATGGGGAGACGATCACGTGACCAGCGTATCCTCGCGAATAAAGGATCACGAGGAAAACGCAGGCATAGCCTATATAGGCTAGCCGACCGAACATCCAACATATACATAGACAAAATAAAATCAATTACTTAAAGCTAAAAGAAAATCATGCTTTAACACGGGGGGCGATAATGAAAAATAAAATGTCGTAAAATATAAAACGCAATGAAGGCCACTCGATAACGGTGGGCGCAAAATGGAAAAAACTACTTGCCTACTGACAAAACGAAAAGAAACGGCAAGCTGACAAAAAGAAAAAGGGAAAATTCTTGAATGAAATATACCAACTTAAAAATAAATAAAGGGGGGGGGGACGGTGGGGTATAACAGCCGCAAGCACGTAACAAAGGAAACGTGTGCGAACGCAGACCCCCGTGAAAAACATGGAAATAATGAAAATAACAAACATAAATGAAAACAAGATCGACAAAACAACTGCCACCCAAGACATAAATAAAAATATATACTGAAATATCACAAGTTAGAGTATATATATATATAATGAAATATCACAAGTTACGAGTAGGAAGGAAGCTCACTCAAAACTGGTACAAAAACAAGGGGAAGGAACGACGTAATGGCGACTCGCCCGCCGCCCGCTACGGAAAAGAGAGCTAACAAAACCCTAAATGAAGGCAAAACAAAAGGCAAAATCACTCCTAAATATTGAAAAGGGCGAACCAGTACTTAACTTGGGTGAAGAGGCAGATTGACGATCCATAACGATAAAGGAACCAATGAAAAAGAAACAGATAACTTAATACACGCGTTCAAACGCTGGGAGGCTATCGATAAGAATGACGTCACAGACTCCTTCAACAGGCTAGCTAGGTGTGACCTATGGGTCGGCTCCCCGTATTTAGGGTGTTTTGATGAGGAAAAGGCTAATTGGAGGGGTTGCTGTGGTAGTGTTTAACACTTGCCCTAGTTTTATACAGACACCTTTTATTTAGGTGAGCGAGTCAGAGACTTCTGACATGTCCAATTTAGCAGTTCTCTGGTATTATAGCAATGTTTTACTAGAAATAGTGCTAAAGAGGACACATTTCATGGAGCGACACGGCTGAGCCCAGAAAATATATTATATAATATATATATATTTATATATATATACAGGCGGCCCTCGGTTAGCGGCAGGGGTTCCGTTCCTGGCCACCGACGCCAAGCGATTTTAAAGCCTACGGCCGCCGCACACCTTTCGAAACTCTAGACCAGTCAAAGGCGCCGTAATCCCACAACGGCGCAATAAGTAAAATTATATTTATGCAGTATAGTATTATAGAATTTACTGTACAGTACATGTGGGTGTCTAGAGTATGTAAAGATATAATAAAGTTTATACAGTGTACAGGTAGCTGTAGTGTTCAGGTTACGATCATTAGTCTTACGATAGTTCGATTTTATGAGAGATCAAATTACAATGGCCTAACTTTATCCATCCTCTAGTTTACATAAGTTCAATAACAGCAAAAGAGAATGATGAAAGTATGGTTTTCTTAACGGTTATAATCGTTGCGTGAACGTGTACAGCATGAACAACCGAACGAGAAACGCCTTTTTTTTTTTTTTTTTTTTTCTAAGTACAACTGAACTGGATAACATCTGTTTGGCTTGTATTTCGATCTTCGTACTACAGTGCAACATTACCGTATTTGTTCATAAATGGCGTTATGTTAGAATAGAACTGAGATATCTTAATGTAATAACTTTATTCGCTATAGATCAGAGATCAATATAGATTAAAGATCAATCGGGAAATATACCGTTAATTTAAACCTAGTTATAACTGAAGCTGAGAAAACTGTCAAGCTGCTAATGACTATTATCGTACATTGGCAACAGGATAAAACTGCAGTAAACGTCTGCCATCACACACAACTGTAGATAAAATTGGGATAAAATAATTTTAATCAAAAACTACTGTGCTTGAAAGAACACATTTTACTGTTTGGTTTCACGCCGATATAAGATAAATAACGTAAAGTTCGTATTACGATGATATAAAGGATTACGTATTGCGAACGGAATCACGTAATTTTTTACGCAATAAACATGCCGCCAACGTAATCTGTTAACGAAAAAAATAGTAGTTCACATTCACACGAGACATATTCAATAAATATTTCCCACCTAAAAACACCCTGTATAAGGAAAATAACTTTGTCTCATATAAGTCAAGTATATAGATATCGTTTATGCTACTAACTAGAAGCAAGAGCATTCGCTCAGAATTGCATTATGGTGAAACAGACTCGTATTCATCAGCTGATTTCAAACCACAACATTGGCCGCTCCGCGGAATACGGGCTTAAGTTTGCCGTAGTATTTTAAAATACAATAATATGGAGAAATACATACAATATTCTTGATACAGTGAAATAATGTATAACTTTTTTAAAGGATTTATGGAAAGATGCATAATTAATAAAAATAACACAATGCATTTTTCGGAACTGGCGTACAAGAAAGAACATGAAAACCATCCCCTGACAACGTGGAGCGTAGTTACAAAGGCTGCCTTAATTTGTATCTTATTTCTGTACAAAAATGAAAATACCTTTAACGCAATATATTTTCATACACATTTTAAAAACATAAAAGCATAAACATTTGAAAAATCGACACATCGATCGCTAAATTAGCACTCTTTTTTTAACTCGATATTTTCGGAGAGCGGCAGACGGCGGCATACAAGAACGAACTTGAAAAAACATCGTAGTCGATAACTTGAGGGGTTTCAAAAGCTGCCTTTTTATCATATTTCTGCACAGAAATAAAAATACCCTATTCATAATACATTTTCATACACATTTTAAACATAAAGCATAAACATTTATAAAATCGACACATCGATCGCTAATTTGCACTTTTTTAAATCGATATTTTCGGAAGAGCGGCACGCGGCGGCTTACAAGAAGAACATGAAAAAACATCGTATTTGTTACGTGAAGGGCAGTTTCAAAAGCTGCCTTTGTATCATATTTCTGTAACAGAAATAAAAATGCCTTTCACGTAATACATTTTCATACACATTTTAAACAAAAGCATGAAAAAATTATGAATCGACACATCCATAGCTAAATTTGCACTTATGTAACTCGATATTTTTGCATAGAAACAGCGTCAGAGGCATATATTTTACCCTAATACCTAACAATAACTCTCCATAAAATTTGTTAATATAATTTGCATAACCTTTATGGTCTGAACGGCATTTCTAACATATGTATGAACTCGTTAGACAACGGCGCTAGCGGCGCTGTTAACTGAAATTTGTGAATGTAAAGATACCTTTAAAATGCCTTATTTTTTAATAATGAATATTTTTGACGACCGCCGTAAAACCGATTCGCCGTTGAGTGATTGCGCCGTTAACCGCGGGCCGCCTTATTTATATATATATATATATATATATATATATATATATATAGATATATATATATATATATATATATATATACACATATATACATACATACATACATAATATAAACGCCAATTCCTGGGAACTGTGAGGTCATTCAGCATTAAAAGGGAAATAGAAAATAAAAAAGGTTATCAAGGAGGAAAACATTGCATTTACACTATGAAACAATTATAAGGAATGCATTGAAAGTAAGATGGAAGAAAGCAAATATGAATGGAGGGAGAAGGAATGAAAAGGAACACTACTAAGAACTTTAAGTAATGGCTACAGTGTACTGCATGAGGTGCACTGATGGCACTACTCCACTATGTGGCCCTAAAAGACCGGGAACATATAATAATGGCACTTCAACGGGAGTGCATGACAGTGTAATTATTGTTATTAAATGTAGTTGAGAGGTACTACTATGGCCCACAATAATCTTGAAGCTTTTCCTTTCTATCGAGCTTCTCTTATATGGTAGTCTTAATTTCACAAGATTAAAACTGTCTCCCATCCCTGACACTGAGGCTACAAAAACAACTTTTCTGGTTATGTCGCTTGTATTTTAACATGCTAATATTGCATATAAAATTTTTAAAAAACTTAAAGCACCTACTCTTCTTTTAATACATACACAAGAAAAAAATTGCTGGTCAAATCTTCTAATGATGTAAATAAAAAACATAAACCTGAGTTACCTTAAATTATAGGGTAATATGCATCAAACCCCATGTAAATATAAAGAATAGTAGTTATAAACTAATCACTGTATATGACTTGGATTTCTCTGCTCCAGTTTACTGACAAATATTAAAGTCATTATTAAAATATCTAAACTACTGACTGTATTTTCTATTCCAATTCAATCTCCTTATTTCTGGGGATAAAGGAAGATCATTGCATTAATTTTTTCAATAAAAAATTTAAACAGTAATAATATATAAAAAATACAAATAATGAAACATATAAGTAGGTAAATAAAATAAAAACAATGAATACAAATAGAATTAAAACCCATTAAATCCTTATATTTTGAGAATATGTATCAATAAAATCCAAATGACACCAAAGGGTCTCTTACAGTTTGCAATCAGCACTACAACACAACATTGTAAGATAAATTTCTCTTTGATAATGAGGACTGGAGGCATGCTTTTGATCAACCAGCTCAATAACAACTTTGTAAGATAAGTTTCTATTGGATAATAAGGACTGGAGGTACGATTTTGATTTATATTTTGTAATAATGGAGTACATAAGAGAACAAAAAAATCACGTAAGAAAACAAAACGTCACTCGTACTCTGGTACTGGAAAAAAAACAGTAATGAAAGTAATTGAGTCTGTAAAACAAAATTAAATACTATCTTTTCAACTTGCTTTAAATAACTGACCATGTATCCATGCTCAAATAACTAGAAATATTACACTTACGATTTGTAAATAAATGTAAAACCAACTTTTATATGGATTTACGAATATTATGAATGCATTAGCTTCATAAAACAACATTCAAAGAACCTCATTCCAACAAAAATAAAAACAAACATTCTAAGAACCTCATTTCCAACAAAAATAAAAACTAGCTCCCAAATGTGAGAGGTTCAAAACATTTTAGTAGTTTCATTTAGCATACAGTGCATGTGCATGTAATAAAAAACTCGGAGATTCAGCACCAATGGACACATAAACGTGTTGATTTCCTAAGCTTCAATGCTTTTTTATTTTTCAAGGGACATATGTTATGCAATGACTTACATTGAACAGATACTTCCATACTAAAACCTTCTCATTAAACAAGAATGTAACTGTATGTCCTATGAGTTAGCTGTTAGCACAGTAGTAAGAAAATATGCATGTCACTTGAGATATGAAAATTAAAGTACAAACTTTTAATGACAAAGCTTAAAAGACTAGACATCTTCAAGTACATACCACTAATACAGTACTTTTCACTCAGAGAGGAAACAAAGAATTTAATTCTACTTTAAAATAAGTATATTCCTAACAAAATTATATTAGTAAATGTGTAAAAAAATATAAAAATACAATATACATTTCATTCCATGAGCATATAGCAGACTGGGTCGTCCATTCACTTGCAAATAAAGAACCCTCCGTTTCATGCAGCCAGCAAACCTACAGCAAAATACAGATATTAGCTAATCACACAAAATACTTTGAAGCAACATAAACTTCCTGTGTATAAAAAATTGAATAAAAACACATCAACTTAAATTACCTCAGCTAAGCCAACTTCTGTACTCATCAACTACCAAATTATAACTATTTTTCCCAAGATACCACCTTAGATGATACATCTTTAGATACACTATTTCTTGTATTGCAAGTTAAGTGCAAAGTACAGGTTAGTTTAGTTAGGAACTATATGGAATTGCTGTTAAATGTACATCTAAAAATATTCAAGTGCAGCTATGGTAACTGATAATATTACTGGCTGGGTATAACAGCACTATTAAGTAATGGATGCAAACTAGTCACTTAGCATATCAGCATAAAAGACCCACTGAACCTCATCAAACACTGTGGATTGAGTCCCATAAGTATCAGAGAGTTAGGTTACTAATGCACCAAATGAACTAGCCATCTAAATAGTACTGGAATTAATCCAAACCTATTCTTTAATTACCATCAATATGAAGAGTTTTGAATTAGTTCTGTTTTTCGTTTGCTCACCTTTATACCCACTCTGATGGAAGCCATAAGACAAATGACTCAACATCTTAAAAATACTGCTTACCAATATTAATAATGATAATATTGACCATTATCATATAAGCACTACCATTTTTAAATCAGCTTTTCCCCTTTATAGAGCAGACATGAAATTAGTTCCTTCTACTCTCTTCTGTTACTATATTATAATAATAACAATATAAGCAGGAAGCAGACTTTCTTGGAGATATGTCTTATTAAGAAGAATGGCAGAGTTAACTGAATTTATCTTATAAAAGAATTTTCTCTATTTTTCTGATAATTTGTCTTTCATAATCCACAAGACTGCTAAGCAATTGGCCTATATTCATGGTGTTATTCTGGTATTTTGAATGTCAAGGTCAAGTATTATCAATACTAAAATATATTAAATATGAATATTTTATTCTGGTTGTATTTCAATATATATCTAGAAACTACAATGGGACTGTAGACGGTGATCTCCGCTACAAAATTATCAATACAGTATTTTCTCATTATTACTGTATTTTCAGAGTCAGTTGTTTCTTTAATGTTGACTAGTTTCAGCCATCTCCCTGACCATCATCTGAACGTTGCAAGGGATTTTCTGAATGGGCATCGTTGACAGGTCAGCTTTTATCGTAGGGGTAGGCGTGGTCAGGTCCGGGGTTGAAGTATCATTGGCTGCCTAGGGGAATTTCTTCTCGGGAGGAGCCTTCTAGTCGTATGCAGAGGTTGCTTGTTGCTGCAAGCCCTAGAGTAGTTCTGGGACGAATCTTGTTGATTCTGCTCACCTGCTGCTAAAGTATGATTGGTCTGCCCCTCCTGCATGGCAGCCAATGATAAATCGACCCCAGATCTGACTGCGCCTACCTCTACTAAAGAAGCTGACCCATCAATGGTGCCCGTTCAGTACGTCTCTGGCAACGTCCAGATGATGACCAGGGAGATGGCAGAAACATGTCAACATTAAAGAAACAACTGTCTCTGAAAATACAGTAATAATAAGAAAATATTGTAACCGATTTTGTAGCGGATATCACTATCTATATTCACGCTGTAGTCTCTGGATATATATTAAAATACAACCAGAATAAAATATATATATTTCATATTCAGTAGTACCTCACACTTTGAACTTAACCCTCTAACGCCGGAGCGGTAAATAAAAAATTGTCTCCCGTGTGCCGGAGGGGTTTCGGATTGAGCGCGGAAGCGGAAAAAAAATATTTTTTTCAAAAAATCACAGCGCGCTTAGTTTTCAATATTAAGAGTTCATTTTTGGCTCTTTTTTTGTCATTGCCTGAAGTTTAGTATGCCAAACATCAGAAATGAAAAAAAATTATCATTGATAAAAGATCATAAGTAATGCAAAATATCTGATACGCGCAAAAACAAAAAATTTCAAAAAAAAAATTAATATAATTAATTGTTAATTCAAATCGCGCTGTGCGATAAAACGGTTAAAGGTAACAAGTTACTTATTTTTTTTTTTGTAATGTACACTAAATTGCAATCATTTTGGTATATAACACATTGTAAAACGATAAAAGCAACACAGAGAAAATATTATCACAAAATAATGCATGAATTCGTAACGTGCGGATGTAAACAATATTTTTTTTCAAAATTCACCATAAAAATCTAAATATTGTCCTAGAGACTTCCAATTTCTTTCAAAATGAAGAAAAATTATTGAATATTACTATACTGTAAGAGTATTAGCTTACAATTACAGTTTTCAACCATATCTGACAAGTTAAAGTTGACCAAATGTCGAATTTTTTTATATATATATTTTTTATATGGAATTATTTCAAAAATAAGAAAAGACTACAACCTTCAATTATTTTTCGTTTTATTCTACATGAAATTGCACACATTTTCATATATAAAACTCTATGAAATGCCCAATAATATGAAAGGACCAGGAGCAAATATTCCGAGAATGGGACGTACGTATTTCTGATATTTGTGGTGGAGAATCCGCGGCGGAGGGAAGGAAAGATTTTTTTTTTAAATTCACCATAATCTAAATATTTTGCTAGAGACTTCGAATTTGTTTCAAGATGAAGATAAATGACTGAATATTACTAGACTGTAAGAGTTTTTAGCTTACAATTGCGTTTTTCGACCATTTCGGTAGAGTCAAAGTTGACAGAACATGGTTTTTTTTTCTATTTATCGTGTTTATATGCAAATATTTCAAAAATGAGAAAAGCTACAACCTTCAATTATTTTTTGTGGTATTCTACATGAAATTGCGCACATTTTCAAATATAAAACTTTAGGTAACGGCTAATTTAAATGGTGAAAACATTACCACAATCGCACGTATGATTTTTTTCGGAAGTTACCGCGCGCGCAACGTAAAGAAAATTTTATTTTTTTCATAAATTCACCATAAATCGAAATATTGTGCTAGAGACTTCTAATTTGTTGCAAAATGAAGGTAAATGCTCGAATATTACTAGAATATAAGCGTTTTAGCTTACAATTCGTTTTTTCGAACATTTCGTAGAGTTCAAAGTTGACCGAAGGTTGAAATTTTGGGCAATTATCGTTATTTATATGAAAATATCTCAAAACTGATAAAAGCTACAACCATGGGTTGTTTTTAGTTGTATTGTGCATGAAATTGCGCACATTTCCATATATAAAACTTTATATAAAGGCTAATTTTAAAATGGTGCAAACATTACCACAATCGCGTGTATGATTTTTTTCCGAAGATTTACGCGCGGAGCGTAAGGAAAAAGTTTTTTTCATAAATTCACCATAAATCGAAATATTGTGCTAGAGACTTCCAATTAGTTGCAAAATTAAGGTAAATGATTGAATATTACTAGAATATAAGCGTTTTAGCTTACAATTGCGTTTTTCGACCATTTCGGTAGAGTCAAGTTGACCGAGGTTGAAATTTTGGCAATTATCGTTATTTATATGAAAATATCTCAAACTGATAAAAGCTACAATCATGAGTATTTTATTGTTGATTCTACATAAAAATGTGCACATTTCATATACAATACTTCATGTAACGGCTAATTTACAATGGTACAAAAATATGTCAAGTGCGAAAATAATTTCCTTTGAAGATGTGTCACAGATACTTTTTTAGTGCTGCAAGAAAGAAATTCGCGCTTGCGCGCCTGCGTAACGATTGTAAACAAAACAACACCTTGATCCGTGAACTCTCAGCATCCCCCAAGGCGCGTGATTCAAAAGTTTTAGGCTGGTAGGCCTAAGTATTTTTCCGCGAATTTTAAAAAAAATTTTGTATCGCGAAAATACTCCAGTCGGACACGAGACAAAAAAATGTTGACGTAAAATACGTCCAGTCGGCACTAGAACAAAAAAAATGTTGAACGTAAATACCCCAGTCGGGCGTAAGGAGGGTTAATCCTTCCAGAAGGCTGTTCGAAGTACGACTTGTTTGAAATATGAAACAAATGTCCCCATAAGAAATAAAGGGAATCAGGATAATTTGTTCCAGCCAACCAAAAAAGTCCCCCCTTTTCACATTTTTTCTGTTATTAATATATTTAAAGTTAAATTATGGGTGTAAAAAGTAATGAAACTACGTTATATGTAGTAAATTTTCGAAATGTTATTTTTATGTGTGTGATTTACAAACTGTTTTTTTTTTTTTTTGTTATGAAAATGGCGCCGGCCAGCTGGGGATGGAGGGACGAGACAGGAACCCTTTGAGAAAACTGAATTGGTTGCAGTATGCAAAGGTTGATAACAAAATCAATTTTATTCACATATTAGGTACAGGTAATAAAAGGATCAATAGTGTGTGTGTGTCGATTGTGTGTCTGAAAGAGAGAGATAGTGTGTTCCGATTGTTGTACGGTGAGAGAGAGGAGACGAGAGAGAGAGAGAAGAATGTGGGAAGAGAGAGGACGAGATAGAGAGAGAGAGAGAGAGAGAGAGAGAGAGAGAGAAGAGAGAGAGAGAGTTTACACTTTGGATCTTAAGTGC
>NC_087219.1:22760903-22780903 GCF_015104395.2 Macrobrachium nipponense
GCACTTAAGATCCAAGGTTAAAATCTCCTCTCTCTCTTCTCTCTCTCTCTCGCCCTCTCCCTTCTCTCTCTCTCTCTCTCTCTCTCTCTATCTCTCTCTCTCAGACACACAATCGGACACACACACTATTGATTCCTTTTATATCCTTGTACCTAATATGTGAATAAAATTGATTTTGTTATCAACCTTTGCATACTGCAACCAATTCAGTTTTCTCAAAGGGTTCCCGTCTCGTCCCTCCATCCCCCAGCTGGCCGGGCGCCATTTTCATCAAACAGTTTGTAAATCACACACATAAAAATAACATTTCGAAAATTTTACTACATATAACGTAGTTTCATTACTTTACACCCATAATTTAACTTTTAAATATATTAATAACAGAAAAAATGTGAAAAGGGGGACTTTTTGGGTTGGCTGGAACAAATTATCCTGATTCCCTTTATTTCTTATGGGGACATTTGTTTCATATTTCAAACAAGTCGTACTTCGAACAGCCTTCTGGAACGGATTAACCCTCTTACGCCGACTGGACGTATTTTACGTCAACATTTTTTGTCTCCCGTGTGCCGACTGGACGTATTTTACGTCGACTTACAAAAGTTTTTTTTAAAATTCGCGGAAAAATACTTATAGGCCTACCAGCCTAAAACTTTTGAATCACGCGCCTTGGGGGATGCTGAGAGTTCACGGATCAAGGTGTTGTTTTGTTTACAATCGTTACGCAGGCGCGCAAGCGCGAATTTCTTTCTGCCGCAACTAAAAAGTATTTTCTGTGACACATCTCGGAAATTATTTCGTCACTTTGACATAATTTTTGTACCATTGTAAATTAGCCGTTACATGAAGTATTGTATATGAAAATGTGCACATTTTTATGTAGAATACAACAATAAAATACTCATGATTGTAGCTTTTATCAGTTTTGAGATATTTTCATATAAATAACGATAATTGCCAAAATTTCAACCTCGGTCAACTTTGACTCTACCGAAATGGTCGAAAAACGCAATTGTAAGCTAAAACGCTTATATTCTAGTAATATTCAATCATTTACCTTAATTTTGCAACCAATTGGAAGTCTCTAGCACAATATTTCGATTTATGGTGAATTTATGAAAAAACTTTTTCCTTACGTCCGCGCGGTAAATCTTCGGAAAAAAATCATACACGCGATTGTGGTAATGTTTGCACCATTTTAAAATTAGCCTTTATATAAAGTTTTATATATGGAAATGTGCGCAATTTCATGCACAATACAACTAAAAACAACCCATGGTTGTAGCTTTTATCAGTTTTGAGATATTTTCATATAAATAACGATAATTGCCAAAATTTCAACCTTCGGTCAACTTTGACTCTACCGAAATGGTCGAAAAACGCAATTGTAAGCTAAAACGCTTATATTCTAGTAATATTCGAGCATTTACCTTCATTTTGCAACAAATTAGAAGTCTCTAGCAAAATATTTCGATTTATGGTGAATTTATGAAAAAAATAAAATTTTCTTTACGTCCGCTCGGTAACTTCCGAAAAAATCATACGTGCGATTGTGGTAATGTTTGCACCATTTAAATTAGCCGTTACATAAAGTTTTATATTTGAAAATGTGCGCAATTTCATGTAGAATACCACAAAAAATAATTGAAGGTTGTAGCTTTTCTCATTTTTGAAATATTTGCATATAAATCACGATAAATAGAAAAAAAACCATGTTCTGTCAACTTTGACTCTACCGAAATGGTCGAAAAACGCAATTGTAAGCTAAAACTCTTACAGTCTAGTAATATTCAGTCATTTATCTTCATCTTGAAACAAATTCGAAGTCTCTAGCAAAATATTTAGATTTATGGTGAATTTAAAAAAAAATCTTTCCTTCCCTCCGCCGCGGATTCTCCACCACAAATCTCAGAAATACGTACGTCCCATTCTCGGAATATTTGCTCCGTTTCATATTAGGCATTTCATAGAGTTTTATATATGAAAATGTGTGCAATTTCATGTAGAATAAAACGAAAAATAATTGAAGGTTGTAGCTTTTCTTATTTTTGAAATAATTCCATATAAAAAATATATATATAAAAAAATTCGACATTTGGTCAACTTTAACTTGTCAGATATGGTTGAAAACTGTAATTGTAAGCTAATACTCTTACAGTATAGTAATATTCAATAATTTTTCTTCATTTTGAAAGAAATTGGAAGTCTCTAGGACAATATTTAGATTTATGGTGAATTTTTGAAAAAAATATTTGTTTACATCCGCACGTTACGAATTCATGCATTATTTTGTGATAATATTTTCTCTGTGTTGCTTTTATCGTTTTACAATGTGTTATATACCAAAATGATTGCAATTTAGTGTACATTACAAAAAATAAGTAACTTGTTACCTTTAACCGTTTATCGCACAGCGCGATTTGAATACAATTATATATGAAATTTTGTTTTTGCGCTATCATATATTGCATTATTTATATATGATAATGATAATTTTTTTCATTTCTGATGGTTGCATACTAAACTTCAGGCAATGACAAAAAAAAGAGCCAAAAATGAACTCTTAATCTTGAAAACTAAGCGCGCTGTGATTTTTTGAAAAAAATATTTTTTCCGCTTCCGCGCTCAATCCGAAACCCCTCCGGCACACGGGAGACAATTTTTTATTTACCGCTCCGGCGTTAGAGGGTTAAGTTCAAAGTGTGAGGTACTACTGAATATGAAATATATATATTTTATTCTGGTTGTATTTTAATATATATCCAGAGACTACAGCGTGAATATAGATAGTGATATCCGCTACAAAATCGGTTACAATATTTTCTTATTATTACTGTATTTTCAGAGACAGTTGTTTCTTTAATGTTGACATGTTTCTGCCATCTCCCTGGTCATCATCTGGACGTTGCCGAGGGACGTACTGAACGGGACTACCATTGATGGGTCAGCTTCTTTAGTAGAGGTAGGCGCAGTCAGATCTGGGGTCGATTTTATCATGGCTGCCATGCAGGAGGGGCAGACCAATCATACTTTAGCAGCAGGTGAGCAGAATCAACAAGATTCGTCCCAGAACTACTCTAGGGCTTTGCAGCAACAAGCAAACCATCTGCATACGACTAGAAGGCTCCTCCCGAGAAGAAATTCCCCTAGGCAGCCAATGATACTTCAAAACCCCCGACCTGACCATGCCTACCCCCTACGATAAAAGCTGACCTGTCAACGATGCCCATTCAGAAAATCCCTTGCAACGTTCAGATGATGGTCGGGGAGATAGCTGAAACAAGTCAACATTAAAGAAACAACTGACTCTGAAAATACAGTAATAATGAGAAAATACTGTATTGATAATTTTGTAGCGGAGATCACCGTCTACAGTCCCATTGTAGTTTCTGGATATATATTGAAATACAACCAGAATAAAATATTCATATTTAATATATTTTAGTATTGATAATACTTGACCTTGACATTCAAAATACCAGAATAACACCATGAATATAGGCCAATTGCTTAGCAGTCTTGTGGATTATGAAAGACAAATTATCAGAAAAATAGAGAAAATTCTTTTATAAGATAAATTCAGTTAACTCTGCCATTCTTCTTAATAAGACATATCTCCAAGAAGGTCTGCTTCCTGCTTATACGTATTGTTATTATTATAATATAATAACAGAAGAGAGTAGCAGGAACTAATTTCATGTCTGCTCTATAAAGGGGAAAAGCTGATTTAAAAATGGTAGTGCTTATATGATAATGGTCAATATTATCATTATTTATATGATAAGCAGTATATTGCAATACACCCCTGAAACACCTGAACTAGCCCTGGTCACTTACCAGCCCGAACCATCATTTATTAAAAATTTACCAAATCTTTGGTTAAAATAAACGATCAGTGTTGCCAATCTCCTGGCAAACACCCTCGTTACCTAGTTACCAGCCCACCGCTAGTAGCCCTGCCTCACGGGCCGGTCACACCTGCCCTCTCACGTCAATCACTTATCGTTCGCGGTGGGAGTACAGATGTATCCACAGCGAACTCCTTTTTGGTCTTGCCCGGCCTTCATTTGCACCTTTGATTTGATTGATTTTGGTGACGAATTACGCATCCCTTTGGATTGCGGTTGGATTGCTCTTAATACCTTGTCATTAGACATGATTCTGCAAAGGAAGAAACAACACAGGCTACGACAACGACTACTGCATCCTCGGCCACGACATCACAGAAAACGACGAGCGGAAGTTCAACAACGTATCGTCTTTGCCAACAATGCAAGAAAAGGATGAGTACCCTATTACACGATAGTCATTCCTTATGCGTAAATTGTAGGCCTGTTCAATATAATGTAAAGACCGAAGTGTTTGGAATGTCAGGAGTGGTCTTTGGACCAGATGTTAGGGTATCTCAAACATAGGAAAGGTCTCGTATTAAGAAGTAACTGTAGGCAGGAAGAGACTAACGTAGATCAAGATAAAGACCTTAGAGACAGTGCTCTTTAAGAGACTTGAGAGTACGCTGACATCGAGTATGACATCTGTTACCGATTTATGTCGAGATTATGTGAGGATAGACGAGCAATAGGGATACTGAAATTACTAATCGTTCTTTTCCAGCTCCCCTGCCTGTTCCAGAATCAGCCCTAACCGGTGCTGGGGGTTATGGGGATCCGCAAGCCCACAGGGCAGGATCCGCCGTCCCCCCTGGCGCGGAGCAGGCAGTGTTGGCAGCAGATTCCCCTTCCCTCGATGTGTAATTCACAGGATGATAAAAACTTAGGTCAGATATAGACGAGTAGGGATAATAGGCTACATAGTGTTTAGTTTAGGAAGAGAAGTGCAGGCTTCTTCGGGTCGGGTTTCTATTAAAAGTAGTAGTTTTTAGAGGCACAGTGTCCTTAGAGCATCTTTAGGCTTTTTCCTGCTTCGAGTTCCTTGCATCAGAAGCTTTTAGGCCAGGGTTGGTTTTTCAGATATGCTCCTTCGTTCTTTAAGGTACTTTCCTCTACGTATACGATACGATAATTGTTAATATCAAACTAATTCTCCGTTCAATGCATATTGACTTACGATATTCAGTATGAAGAGAAATCGAATAAATTAACTACGGTTATTTCCTAGTGTTCACGATGATATATCGTATGCATATTCAGTAGCCTAGCCTAACCTAAAGTATTCGCTGTACAATATAGGTCGGGAGTTATTTTTTATATTGGCTAACGCTGTAGGCTTAAGGCATTCTTGACTTCGGATAATTCAATACAGGTGTAATTGAAAACGAACGAGAATCCGATCTGAGGATAATTAATATGAATGTAATCGAACAGAATGAAGATCGGATTCTGTCCGACTAAAGCATTATAATTGTATTATGTGTATCATCATATTGGCGTAGTATAAACACTAAACTCGGCAGTCATTCACGCTGGAATCAGCGGATGACGAATACGGGTTTGCGTCGCCGACTCGCCGTATCCATCTCATTCTCTCCTGATTGACTAAAATGACTAACGTAACAACACTCTCACTTATGCCAAGTTTGTACAAACGTCTTAAAGGAGACGTGTCTTCAACTATGTTGACATTTAATATAGTCAATGAGGTATCTATCTTGGGGCATATAATCAGATGTCAGATATAAGGAATTTGTATGTATGACGTCTTCATACGTTTAACAGATTATTGCCGTCAGTATTTACATTGAGCTTATGTCAATTACAGTTACAAATTATTACCAGTCGTATTATCAAATTACAATGACAACTGAAATTAATATTAGGCCTAATAAAGTTAATTTAATTACCTTTAAATATTATTTTATTACTTTTCAATTAAATTACAATTACACTAGCTTGTCGTCAAACAGCACTATTGTAAGGAGGTGTGGTTTAGACAGACAAGGATGCCGGCTAGTCTATTTTTTTTTTTCTCCTTGGCTTCAGATTCAACCATATCACTTGGTCTCGGCTAATGTTTTTGTCCTTAGTTAGCATATTAATGAATATCTGGATACTTAACTTATGTAACGAAGTCATACTGTTCGTCTTACGATGTAATTTAAGACCAAAATTTGACTGATACGTCTCATTGGAAGGTAGTTTTTCCCTCGGGTTAGATGGCGTTAAATTTAGGATTCCGTTCGTTTTTCACTCGTTTTCATAGGTATTACGAACCTTACACTTTATATACGTTATTAATCCTTTGTCTGTGTGAAAACCAACAGTAAATGAGCTCTTTCATGCTATTAGTTTTCTTTTACCACGGCTGCGTTGGAATTCATACAAAAGCTCGGGACTTCTGTCCAGGTTGCTGATGAACGTAATTTTGCCTTATTAGCTTCAGCTGCTATCGGATTCGATTACTGTCACACGCTGATCAATACAATAAAGTGATGTTGTTATAGGAGTTCGATCGCATTAGCAACAAGTTCTCGTTCGGTTGTTCATAGCTGTACGGAGTTAATACGAGTATTATCGTTAAGATAATACCCTTTTAACTTGCTGCAATTTGCGGAGGTGGAGATATTAGACGACTCGTAATTTCTCTCTCTCTCTCTCTCTCTCTCTCTCTCTCCTCTCTCTCTCTCTCTCTCTCTCGCTCTCTCTCTCTCTCTCTCTCTCTCTCTCTTTTCCCTGATTTTTATCTCTCTCTCTTTTCCCTGATTTTATATTCTCTCTTTATCCTAGACGATTGTGTTTTCTCTCTCTCTCTCTCTCTCTCTCACTCTCTCTCTCTCTCTCTCTCACTTTTCTGATTTGTCATATTCTCTCCATATTCTCACTCATCCTATTTTCCACGCTCTCCTAACACTGGACTCATTGTGCAACAGAGGTTTTTCTTCCTTTCACCACCTTTTCAAACTTTGCTCAATTTCCCTTCAGCGCTGACTGACCTCATAGGTCCCAATACTCGGCCTTTGGCCTAAATTCTATTTTTAAACCCAACAATCTTGCTGTCTGAGTTAGTATTAGAGTAGGGAGCGACTATTAGGAATATGTATAAGGTATTCATGATATGATATATCACAAGAGGATTTTAAGTATTAGGACAGATAGGAAAGAACATTCTAGGTCTATCTGAGGGTATTCTTTCAAGTGCCAACCAGGCAGAGTACAGACAGGCAGGTACAACACTACAAGAGGACATCACTACGATCGACGACACCGTCGCAGACGCACGATGGACATGGTTGTCTCCTCGTACATTTTGAGAGGCCTAAGGACACATGGGAGGTCTTTCAGTTAACCTCCATACATGAGAGGCCGAGAGCCAGATGGGAGGTCTCAGATTCCCTCCATACATGAGAGGCCGAGAGCCACATGGGAGGTCTTCAGATTCCCTCCATACATGAGAGGCCGAGAGCCACATGGGAGGTCTTCAGTTTTTCCTCTACTCAGGTGAGGCACATAGCCAGCTGAGAGGAAACAGGTTTGTATCCCTTCCGCACTCAATGAGTTTTGACCTTAGGGTAGTCAGGGAGGTGCAGGATTTGTTTTTCCCTCCACATATGGCAGGCCTAGAGGCCACAATGGATGGGAGATTAGCTTGGACGAGTGACAAATGAACTTGAGACTGACTCGCGTACTCAATTATATTGACTGACAAACTAGTACAGTGGAGGGGCCGGCAGATTTGATTCCCCCCACCTCCAAATTAATGTTGTTAATTGGGCTAGTTCAGGTGTCAGGGGGTGTATTGCAATATGAAGTTTTTATTGTAAAACTAATATTGTAATACCTACCTGAACACCTGAATGATTCCCACCCTCCTCCCCTCTCATACAGAGTTATTGAGTTATGATTGACGTGAGAGGGCAGGTGTGACTGGCCCGTGAGGCAGGGCTACTAGCGGTGGGCTGGTAACTAGGTAACGAGGGTGTTTGCCAGGAGATTGGCAACACTGATCGTTTATTTTAACCAAAGATTTGGTAAATTTTTAATAAATGATGGTTCGGACTGGTAAGTGACCAGGGCTAGTTCAGGTGTTCAGGTAGGTATTACAATATTAGTTTTACAATAAAAACTTCATTTTTAAGATGTTGAGTCATTTGTCTTATGGCTTCCATCAGAGTGGGTATAAAGGTGAGCAAACGAAAAACAGAACTAATTCAAAACTCTTCATATTGATGGTAATTAAAGAATAGGTTTGGATTAATTCCAGTACTATTTAGATGGCTAGTTCATTTGGTGCATTAGTAACTTAACTCTCTGATACTTATGGGACTCAATCCAGTGTTTGATGAGGTTCAGTGGGTCTTTTATGCTGATGTGCTAAGTGACTAGTTTGCATCCATTACTTAATAGTTTGTTATACCCCAGCAGTAATATTATCAGTTACCATAGCTGCACTTGAATATTTTTAGATGTACATTTAACAGCAATTCCATATAGTTCCTAACTAAACTAACCTGTACTTTGCACTTAACTTGCAATATAAGAAATAGTGTATCTAAAGATGTATCATCTAAGGTGGTATCTTGGGAAAAATAGTTATAATTTGGTAGTTGATGAGTACAGAAGTTCACTTAGCTGAGGTAATTTAAGTTGATGTGTTTTTATTCAATTTTTTATACACAGGAAGTTTATGTTGCTTCAAAGTATTTTGTGTGATTAGCTAATATCTGTATTTTGCTGTAGGTTTGCTGGCTGCATGAAACGGAGTGTTCTTTATTTGCAAGTGAATGGACGACCCAGTCTGCTATATGCTCATGGAATGAAATGTATATTGTATTTTTTTATTTTTTTACACATTTACTAATATAATTTTGTTAGGAATGTACTTATTTTAAAGTAGAATTCAATTCTTTGTTTCCTCTCTGAGTGAAAAGTACTGTATTAGTGGTATGTACTTGAAGATGTCTAGTCTTTTAAGCTTTATGTCATTAAAAGTTTGTACTTAAATTTTCATATCTCAAGTGACATGCATATTTTCTTACTACTGTGCTAACAGCTAACTCATAGGACATACAGTTACATTCTTGTTTAATGAGAAGGTTTTAGTATGGAAGTATCTGTTCAATGTAAGTCATTGCATAACATATGTCCCTTGAAAAATAAAAAAGCATTGAAGCTTAGGAAATCAACACATTTATGTGTCCATTGGTGCTGAATCTCTGAGTTTTTCTATTCCATGCACATGCACTTTATGCTAAATGAAACTACTAAAATGTTTTGAACCTCTCACATTTGGGAGTTAGTTTTTATTTTTGTTGGAAATGAGGTTCTTTGAATGTTTGTTTTATTTTTGTTGGAAATGAGGTTCTTTGAATGTTTGTTTTATGAAGCTAATGCATTCATAATATTCGTAAATCCATATAAAAGTTGGTTTTACATTTATTTACAAATCGTAAGTGTAATATTTCTAGTTATTTGAGCATGGATACATGGTCAGTTATTTAAAGCAAGTTGAAAAGATAGTATTTAATTTTGTTTTACAGACTCAATTACTTTCATTACTGTTTTTTTTTCTAACCAGAGTACGAGTGACGTTTTGTTTTCTTACGTGATTTTTTTTGTTCTCTTATGTACTCCATCATTACAAAAGATAAATCAAAGTCGTACCTCCAGTCCTTATTATCCAATAGAAACTTATCTTACAAAGTTGTTATTGAGCTGGTTGATCAAAAGCATGCCTCCAGTCCTCATTATCAAAGAGAAATTTATCTTACAATGTTGTTTGTAGTGCTGATTGCAAACTGTAAGAGAACCCTTTTGGTGTCATTTGGATTTTATTGATACATATTCTCAAAATATAAGGATTTAATGGGTTTTAATTCTATTTGTATTCATTGATTTATTTTATTTACCTACTTATATGTTTCATTATTTGTATTTTTTATATATTATTTAAGTGTTTAAATTTTTTATTGAAAAAATTAATGCAATGATCTTCCTTTATCCCCAGAAATAAGGAGATTGAATTGGAATAGAAAATACAGTCAGTAGTTTAGATATTTTAATAATGACTTTAATATTTGTCAGTAAACTGGAGCAGAGAAATCCAAGTCATATACAGTGATTAGTTTATAACTACTATTCTTTATATTTACATGGGGTTTGATGCATATTACCCTATAATTTAAGGTAACTCAGGTTTATGTTTTTATTTACATCATTAGAAGATTTGACCAGTAATTTTTTTTCTTGTGTATGTATTAAAAGAAGAGTAGGTTGCTTTAAGTTTTTAAAAATTTTATATGCAATATTAGCATGTTAAATAAAGCGACATAACCAGAAAAGTTGTTTTTGTAGCCTCAGTGTCAAGGGATGGGAGACAGTTTTAATCTTGTGAAATTAAGACTACCATATAAGAGAAGCTCGATAGAAAGGAAAAGCTTCAAGATTATTGTGGGCCATAGTAGTACCTCTCAACTACATTTAATAACAATAATTACACTGTCATGCACTCCCGTTGAAGTGCCATTATTATATGTCCCCGTCTTTTAGGGCCACATAGTGGAGTAGTGCCATCAGTGCACCTCATGCAGTACACTGTAGCCATTACTTAAAGTTCTTAGTAGTGTTCCTTTTCATTCCTTCTCCCTCCATTCATATTTGCTTTCTTCCATCTTACTTTCAATGCATTCCTTATAATTGTTTCATAGTGTAAATGCAATGTTTTCCTCCTTGATAACCTTTTTATTTTCTATTTCCCTTTTAATGCTGAATGACCTCACAGTTCCCAGGAATTGGCGTTTATATTATGTATGTATGTATGTTATATATATGTGTATATATATATATATATAATATATATATATATATATATATATATATATATATATAAATAAGGCGGCCCGCGGTTAACGGCGCAATCACTCAACGGCGAATCGGTTTTACGGCGGTCGTCAAAAATATTCATTAAAAAAATAAGGCATTTTAAAGGTATCTTTACATTCACAAATTTCAGTTAACAGCGCCGCTAGCGCCGTTGTCTAACGAGTTCATACATATGTAGAATGCCCGTTCAGACCATAAAGGTTATGCAAATTATATTAACAAATTTTATGGAGAGTTATTACGTAGGTATTAGGGTAAAATATATGCCTCTGACGCTGTTCTATGCCAAAAATATCGAGTTACATAAGTGCAAATTTAGCTATGGATGTGTCGATTCATAATTGTTCATGCTTTTGTTTAAAATGTGTATGAAAATGTATTACGTGAAAGGCATTTTTATTTCTGTACAGAAATATGATACAAAGGCAGCTTTTGAAACTGCCCTTCACGTTAACAAAATACGATGTTTTTTCATGTTCTTTCTTGTAAGCCGCCGCGTGCGCTCTTCCGAAAATATCGATTTAAAAAAGTGGCAAATTAATTTAGCGATCGATGTGTCGATTTTATAAATGTTTATGCTTTATGTTAAAATGTATGAAAAATGTATTATGAATAGGGTATTTTTTATTTCTGTGCAGAAATATGATAAAAAGGCAGCTTTTGAAACTCCCCTTCAAGTTATCGACTACGATGTTTTTTTCAAGTTCGTTCTTGTATGCCGCCGTCTGCCGCTCTTCCGAAAATATCGAGTTAAAAAAAAACGTGCTAATTTAGCGATCGATGTGTCGATTTTCAAAATGTTTTATGCTTTTATGTTTTAAAATGTGTATGAAAATATATTGCGTAAAGGTATTTTCATTTTTGTACAGAAATAAGATACAAATTAAGGCAGCCTTTGTAACTACGCTCCACGTTGTCAGGGGATGGTTTTTCATGTTCTTTCTTGTACGCCAGTTCCGAAAAATGCATTGTGTTATTTTATTAATATGCATCTTTCCATAAATCCTTTAAAAAGTTATACATTATTTCACTGTATCCAAGAATATTGTAGTATTCTCATATTATTGTATTTTAAAATACTACGGCAAACTTAAGCCCGTATTTTTTTTTTTCCCCGCGGAGCGGCCAATGTTGTGGTTTGAAATCAGCTGATGAATACGAGTCTGTTTCACCATAATGCAATTCTGAGCGAATGCTCTTGCTTCTAGTTAGTAGCATAAACGAATATCTATAT
Organism: Macrobrachium nipponense; assembly: GCF_015104395.2. Taxonomy (NCBI): domain Eukaryota; kingdom Metazoa; phylum Arthropoda; class Malacostraca; order Decapoda; family Palaemonidae; genus Macrobrachium; species Macrobrachium nipponense. The sequence goes on from NC_087219.1 coordinate 22,772,913, forward strand.
ACTTGACTTATATGAGACAAAGTTATTTTTCCTTATACAGGTGTGTTTTTTTTAGGTGGAAATATTTATTGAATATGTCTCGTTGTGATGTGAACTACTATTTTTTTCGTTTTAACATAACAGATTTTTTAGGCGTTGGCGGCATGTTTATTGCGTAAAAAATTACGTGATTCCGTTCGCAATACGTAATCCTTTATATCATCGTAATACGAACTTTACGTTATTTATCTTATATCGGCCGTGAAACCAACAGTAAAATGTGTTCTTTCAAGCACAGTAGTTTTGATTAAAATTATTTTATCCCAATTTTATCTACAGTTGTGTGATGGCAGACGTTTACTGCAGTTTTATCCTTGTTGCCAATGTACGATAATAGTCATTAGCAGCTTGAACAGTTTTCTCAGCTTCAGTTTATAACTAGGTTTAAACAATTTAACGGTATATTTCCCCGATTGATTTTCTTTAATCTATATTGATCTCTGATCTATAGCGAATAAAGTTATTACATTAAGATATCTCAGTTCTATTCTATACATAACGCCATTTATAACAAATACGGTAATGTTGCACTGTAGTACGAAGATCGAAATACAAGCCAAACAGATGTTATCCAGTTCAGTTGTACTTAGAAAAAAAAAAAAAAAAAAAAAAAAAAAAAAAAAAAAAGTTGTTTCTCGTTCGGTTGTTCATGGCTGTACACGTTCACGCAACGAGTATAACGTAAAACCCATACTTTCATCATTCTCTTTTGCTGTTATTGAACTTATGTAACTAGAAGATGGATAAAGTTAGGCCATTGTAATTTGATCTCTCATAAAATCGAACTATCGTAAGACTAATGATCGTAACCTGAACACTACAGCTACCTGTACACTGTATAAACTTTATTATATCTTTACATACTCTAGACACCCACATGTACTGTACAGTAAATTCTATAATACTATAACTGCATAAATATAATTTTACTTATTGCGCCGTTGTGGGATTACGGCGCCTTTGACTGGTCTAGAGTTTCGAAAGGTGTGCGGCGGCCGTAGGCTTAAAATCGCTTGGCGTCGGTGGCCAGGAACGGAACCCCTGCCGCTAACCGAGGGCCGCCTGTATATATATATAAATATATATATATATTATAATAATAATTTCTGGGCTCAGCCGTTGTCGCTCCATGAAATGTGTCCTCTTTAGCACTATTTCTAGTAAAATATTGCTATAATACCAGAGAACTGCTAAATTGGACAATGTCAGAAGTCTGACTCGCTCACCTAAATAAAAGGTGTCTGTATAAAAACTAGGGCAAGTGTTAAACACTACCACAGCAACCCTCCAATTAGCCTTTTCCTCATCAAAAGTCCCTAAATACGGGGAGCCGACCCATAGGTCACACCTAGCTAGCCTGTTGAAGGAGTCTGTGACGTCATTCTTATCGATAGCCTCCCAGCGTTTGAACGCGTGTATTAAGTTATCTGTTTCTTTTTCATTGGTTCCTTTATCGTTATGGATCGTCAATCTGCCTCTTCACCCAAGTTAAGTACTGGTTCGCCCTTTTTCAATATTTAGGGAGTGATTTTGCCTTTTGTTTTGCCTTCATTTAGGGTTTTGTTAGGCGTCTCTTTTCCGTAGCGGGCGGCGGCGAGTCGCCATTACGTCGTTCCCTTGTTTTGTACCAGTTTTGAGTGAGCTTCCTTCCTACTCGTAACTTGTGATATTTCATTATATATATATTATACTCTAACTTGTGATATTTCAGTATATATTTTTATTTATGTCTTGGGTGGCAGTTGTTTTGTCGATCTTGTTTTTCATTTATGTTTGTTATTTTCATATTTCCATGTTTTCACGGGGGTCTGCGTTCGCACACATTTCCTTTTGTTTACGTGCTTCGCTGTATACCCACCGTCCCCCCCCCCTTTATTTATTTTTAAGTTTGGTATATTTCATTCAAGAATTTTCCCTTTTTCTTTTCGTCAGCTTGTTGGCCGTTTCTTTTCGTTTTGGTCAGTAGGCAAGTAGTTTTTCCATTTTGCGCCCACCGTTATCGAGTGGCCTTCATTGCGTTTTATATTTTACGACATTTTATTTTCATTATCGCCCCCCGTGTTAAAGCATGATTTTCTTTTAGCTTTAAGTAATTGATTTTATTTGTCTATGTATATGTTGGATGTTCGTCGGCTAGCCTATATAGGCTATGCCTGCGTTTTCCTCGTGATCCTTTATTCGCGAGGATACGCTGTCACGTGATCGTCTCCCCATCAGCCCTCCCCCTCCCTCCCCCCCCCTCACGTGGGGCCCCCAGTAGTTGGGTGCTCCTTTCGCCCTGGTTGTCGCTGATGGCCATTCCCATCAGCGGAGGGGGGGGGGGGGGGTGTGTAGAGGGTCCTCCAGGACCTTAGGTTGGTGGGAGGGGTGTTCGCTTCTTAGCCGACCGCCTCCGGAGTTGATGGTCGCACTGCGTATTCAACCTCGGCTTCCGTGGATTTGTTGCGCTCTGCTTCTTTTAGTTTTCATTATTTTTATCACTATTTTTATTTTCTTTTGCCACGGAACTTGCGAGTTCATGTGGCCGTCCCAGGGTTACTCCGTGTACCCCCCACCCGGGTCATACAGCTCCGGGTTGTTTTATTTCTTACACAGTCCCCGGGACGTAAAATTATGAATAATATATACTATATTTTTTTATATTTTTCAGTCCGGCGGAATGCTCCCGGCATATAATACTTTATATCCATAATTATCCTAATAAGTTTGTGCAAATTGTTCTTATATATTATTGCACTTAACAGGCCACTCAGTGTCTGGCTGCCGGCTGTAGTGCTGCTCTGCAAGATCCGTGCGGCCATGACGTTTGTCGGGGCCCCACGCCCCTTGCGCAGTGTTGCTTACTGATTCCGTGGTCTGGTATCACGGAAAACTGCTTTGCCAGCTACGACTTGGTACAACAGGCTACCTCTTCGGTAAGTTACCGCATGCTTGTTGTATGTATACTGTTTCTTATGTATATGTGATGGAATTATATTTACACTACTTGTAAAAAAAAAAAAAAAAAAATTTAATTAATAAATAAATAAATAAATAAAAACTAAAAAAAAAAACAATTAAATAAAATGTAATGAAATTAAATAAATGAACAATAAAAATTTCTTTAAATTAAATTACATTGATTAATCAACAATTATAAGCATAATGTTCAAGGAATTTACGGTATTGACACATTCCTTGCATTACAGGCTGAGCCAGTCTATTAAGGATGCTGCACTCTCCACCCTCAAGACCTGGGTTGGAGGGTTGGACGGAACGTAGGGAAGGCTAAGCCGTATATTCTGTCCCAAGATATGGCGACTTTGATCTTCCCAGCCGGGGGGGGGGGGGGAAATCTTGGCCGGATACGTTGATCCAAAAGTAGCGCACCGAGATTATCAAATCAATCCAAGACTCAGTAATGGAACAGCAAGAGGCAGAATTGCCGGACCTTGGCTTGGAAGGAGTCTCACTTGAAGTGGTTGAGGATTTGCCCGTTACACTAGATATGGGTACAGGTAACAGTGTTAATGAGCTAGCTTAGTTGGTCACTGGGTCTTTTCCTCGAGTGACTCTGATTCTTCCTCTCCCTCTACTTCCAATTCCTTCATGGGTTTCACAGGAGGGTTGCCCCTACCAGGTCGCATTCCCTCTCTGTGATTCCTAAATTAAAGAAAAAACCTTCAGGTAAAACCTTGCTTAAAGGCAGATCAGAGACCAAAGCCCAAGGCCTGGGCAGGCACCAGAGGTTTTATACACATATTTAAACCTAGGATGAAGTCTTTCTCTAAACCTTCAAATCCAAGGTCTCATGGAGGGAATTCTTCCTATTGCCCCACAAGTCCCATTCCATCAACGTCTAGGGATCGGATACCTCATAAGCGGTACCGCAGAGGGGGCAGGAGGATTCTCCTTTCGTTGCCAAGACCAGTTCAACACGAATATTCTACATCAGGTCAGTAGCCTGGTAGCTTAGTCAGCTCAGTTGCAGCAAGGTTTGAAGAGGTGTTTAAGAGGTTAGGTGCACAGGACTCCCTGATTGCAGGTCTCAGACAGGAGTCGGCAGTTTCCGGCACCTTCTAGTAGCTTGGTGCAAGCTCAGAAAGTACTGCCTGACGGGTCCACGCTCCCTCCGTTCCACCCTGGTAATCCTTGGAGTGGCAAACTTCGCTATATATAAATATATATATATATATAATATATGTATATACATACAGTCTCAGCTGATTGAGTATTCATCAATACAGTATAGTACTTACATTTGAGCTGAAAGATGAACACAAAATATAAAAAAAGTAATAAGGATTTCATATACCTTAATTTAATACTTCGTCGAGCCTTCTTTGGCTTTGCTGGTGGCTTGTAGACAATGTGGAAGTGAAAGGGCTAAGTTCTTCGGTAGTTGGGGGGTCAAGATTGTCAAATGTCATGAAGCGCAACCTCAAGCTGGGGAATGGAGATGTCATGGTTCCATAACTGTGATTTCATAATCCCTCACAAGTTTTCAATATGATTTAGATCTGGCCAGAGTTGCCTGACCAGTTTTGAAAGTAGTTAATGCCACAAAACTCAAGATAGTTTTTAATAGTTTTGCAGTATGTGCAGTGCACCGTCCTGCTGAAAGACGTCACTGTTGTTAGCCTCAAAACAATCTTCCAAATGGTCCACGAGGAGCTCAATGTATGTAACTTTGGTCACAGGTTTTTTCTTTGGCAATATGATGAGTTTTCTTGTGCCATAGAAGGAAAAAACCCCAAACCATCAGATCCTGGGGGTGTTTTACCGTATGCTGCACGAACTTGGGGTCATAAGGGTCACTACCAGCCTTCCTTTTAACTTACCCCCACCTAATGCTTGTCACTGTGAACTTGGCTTCATCTGTCAAGAGAACATGTTTCCACGTATCCTTCCACACAATCTGTCTGTTGCAAAAAGAAAGCCTATTCCTCCTTTGCTTTAGGGTGAGAAGTGGGCAACGTCTGGCAGCCCGCTCATGAAATCCAAGGGTGGAGGTAACATAAGATTGTACTGTGCGCACACTTACATTTTCCAACGCTTTATTCTCCTGTTTGAGGACATGTGCTATAATCCTGGGATTCCTATCCACCTCTCTTTATGAGCCTTGCTGTAGCTTCATTTATTTTCCGTGGACGATGACCACGAGGAACGTGGGTGGGTATTTCCTTGGAACTCCCATCTCTGAACTTGCAAATCCAAATCTGCACCGTATGAACATTCACGCCCACAACGTTCACAATATCCTTATTACAATATCCTTATCACATTATCCTTATCACAATATACTTATGTTAATGAGTGATGTTCTCTTGCCCATTGCAAAATAATTAAAAAAAAACTATGAAATGGGGCCAAATACACAAAAAATGTGTGTGCACAACTAGATATGACGATATTTTGAATTTTACTGTCCACCCATGCAGAAAAATACTAGATAGGTTGCCATGTTGCTTAAAAGTGGATAAGGGTTGCCAGGTGTCCCCAGGAATGAATATTGGATTTTCTGCAAATAATAAAAGCTCCAGAGATAGTTTTGTATATTAGCTAAATTATATATATATATATATATATATATATATATATATATATTATATATATATATATATATATATATATATATATATATATATATATATACTATATATATATATATATCTATATATATATATGATATATATATATATATATATATATATATATATATATATATATATATATATATATATATATACATATATATTTATATATATATTATATTTATAGTATATATATATATATATATATATATATATATATATATATACCATATATATATATATATATATATATATATATATATATATATATATATATATATATATATATATATTATATATATATATATATATGTAATATATATATATATATCTATATATATATATATATATATATATATATAAGCGAATCCCACAGGAAATGATAGTCAGAAATCCAAGTGCTTTCATCTTTACTAAGACATTGTCTAGGAGCTAATGAAATACAATTGGAGAGAAAGGTCTCAGGTACACAACAAGATCAAGAATATCAGATGGTTAATTGTCAAAGGGTAAAAATTAAAAGAGATAATCCAGGATTATCGGATATACATGGTCACAAAACTAAACAGATTTGACCCTAACTGAAATTACAAAGTATCTTTACGTCCAAAACATGTTAAAAACTGAATATATTAATTTTGTTGCTTATATTTATCTACAACTTTTTTCATTATGAAAGCATCAAGTTTTAAATAAACCAAGACTAATTTAGAACACTTCTATTATTTGACTTGATGAAACAAGATTCAATGATATTCCTTTTAACTGTGTCATTACATGGATTTAAGGCTCTTGGTTGACTCCTGTTAATAGGATGATCTAAATCTCTCATATGTACGAATAATGCATTCGATATTTGCCCAGTTCTCACAGAATATTGATGCGTGTAAGACGTTGTGAAAGAAATTTACCAGTCCTGTCTGTAATAAGACTTTATCACACTTTTTGCAAGGAATTTCATATATGCAGCCTGGAAGATCTTTAGGAGAATTTTTGATTATTAAACTCTTGACATTAATATTACTGAAAACAACATTTATGTTAAAAAGGTTTAAAATTCTAGGAATCTAAAAACCTTTCATCATAGGGTAATTTTAGAATGTTATGCTTTGGTGACTAAATTCAAGTTTGTCATTAGTTGAATAAAATTTTTTTCTAGCTCTTTTCCATGCCACATCTACAAAAGTCCTTGGGTATTAAGTTTCAAAGCAATATCATAAATAGTTTAATTTCAGCGTCAATAAACTGTGGGCTACAGACACGTAAAGCCCTTAGGAACATCCCAGAAAAAACAGAGAATTTAAGATTTTGATGGTGATCGGAGTAGTAATGAACAAAAGAGGCAATGTTAGTTGATTTTCGAAAGACTGAAAAGGTGAAATTTCTATCATTTCTATGGACAGTTACATCAAGAAAATTCAAATTACAATTTCTTTCTTCCTCTACAGTAAATTTTATAGAAGGGACTAAATTATTGAGATTATTAAGGAATTCCTGGACTAAATTATTGAAATTATTAAGGAATTCAGTTTTTACATGTTTTGGACTGTAAAGATACTTTGTAATTTCTGTTAGGGTCAAATCTGTTTAGGTTTGTGACCGTGTGATATCCGATAATCGTGGATTATCTCTTTTAATTTTTACCCTTTTGACAATTAACCATCTGGTATTCTTGATCTTGTTGTGTACCTGAGACCTTTCTCTCCAATAGTATTTCATTAGCTCCTTGACAATGTTCTAGTAAAGACGAAAGCGGTTGGATTTCTGACTATCATTTTCCTGTGGGATTCGCTTATTTATGAAGTCACGTGCATCTACTGTGACTTTTTTAAGCATAATGGAAAACCACATGCAACTTCTACGCCTTTTCTTGAATTTTCCGAGTCTTGTTCTATTCGTGACATCCTTCTGTAATGCTCTTATCATCGCTCACAAACTGAAACTCCGACTTAACTTTCTACGGAAGTGTATGAACAAGCAAGTGATGCCCAAGTCGATTTTACCAGTAAGAATTCTTCGTCCAGCAGAGTGACCTTTCGACGAGTTTCAACGCATCATACTTCAGAAACACATCGACATCACAAAAGTGGAAGTAGATGATGCGTTCCGTACACTTAAAAGCAGACAGTATGGCTTTAATCAGACGGTTCCTGTTGATTGGAAGAATCGGATGCTGGATTATTGCTACGGAAAATTGAGAAAGTGCTGCAACCGTCTTGAAAGGAAGCTTCAAGTAAAGCTGAAGAATATTATTGCTGAAAGCGACTGGACTAAGCATGCCAACGTGGACTTCATGATTAATTTATCAGACAAACCAGTGGATAGTGCTACGACAGCAGCTTTGGGATGTGGGTTAAGCTTTGGTGTATTTAATGGTAA